>NW_027285257.1:0-79342 GCF_040894005.1 Engystomops pustulosus | reverse complement strand
CTAACTCAATTTCCTAACAAGACAACCTCAATGATAAGACACACATTGTTTTCCATGCATTTCTTGCTGAAGGAGCTATGTTCGTGATTATCTCTGTTGCTGAACGAGCTGGTAGGTTATTCTGATCAGATCTAAAATAGACCAACTTACTTCATGTAGAAACACTGTTAGTTTGCCTTCTAACTCATTTTCCTAACAAGACAGCCTCAATGATAAGACCCACATTGTTTTCCATGCATTTCTTGCTAAAGGAGCTAGGTTCGTGATTATCTCTGTTGCTGAACGAGCCAGAAGGTTATTCTGCTCAGATCTAAAAGAGACCAACTTACTTCATGTAGAAAACCTGTTAGTTTGCCTCCTAACTCATTTTCCTAAAAAGACAACCTCAATGATAAAACACACATTGTTTTCCATGCATTTCTTGCTAAAGGAGCTATGTTCGTAATTATCTCTGTTGCTGAACGAGTTAGCAGGTTTTTCTGCTCAGATCTAAAAGAGACCAACTAACTTTATGTAGAAACACTGTTAGTTTGCCTCCTAACTCATTTTCCTAAAAAGACAACCTCAATGATAAGACACACATTGTTTTCCATGCATTTCTTGCTAAGGGAGCTATGTTTGTGATTATCTCTGTTGATGAACGAGCCAGAAGGTTATTCTGCTCAGATCTAAAACAGACCAACTTAATTCATGTAGAAACTCTGTTCGTTTGCCTCCTAACTCATTTTCCTAACAATACAACCTCAATGATAAGACACACATTGTTTTCCATGCATTTCTTGGTAAAGGGGCTATGTTCGTGATTATCTCTGTTGCTAAATGAGCTGGTAGGTTATTCTGCTCAGATCTAAAAGAGACCAACTAATTTCATGTAGAAACACTGTTAGTTTGCCTCCTAACTCATTTACCTAAAAAGACAACCTCAAGGATAAGACACACATTGTTTTCCATGCATTTCTTGCTAAAGGAGCTATGTTCGTGATTATCTCTGTTGCTGAACGAGCTGGTAGGTTATTCTGCTCAGATCTAAAAGAGACCAACTAATTTCATGTAGAAACACTGTTAGCTTGCCTCCTAACTCATTTTCCTAACAAGACAACCTCAATGATAAGACACATATTGTTTTCCATGCATTTCTTTCTAAAGGAGCTATGTTCGTGATTATCTCTGTTGCTGAACGAGTTAGCAGGTTATTCTGCTCAGATCTAAAAGAGACCAACTAACTTCATGTAGAAACACTGTTAGTTTGCCTCCTAACTCATTTTCCTAACAAGACAGCAACAATAATAAAGACGCACATTGTTTTCCATGCATTTCTTGCTAAAGGAGCTATGTTCGTGATTATCTCTGTTGCTGAACGAGCCAAAAGGTTATTCTGCTCAGATCTAAAATAGACCAACTTACTTCATGTAGAAACACTGTTAGTTTGCCTCCTAACTCATTTTCCTAACAAGACAACCTCAATGATAAGACACACATTGTTTTCCATGCATTTCTTGCTATAAGAGCTATGTTCGTGATTATCTCTGTTGCTGAACGAGCTAGCAGGTTATTCTGCTCAGATCTAACAGACCAACTAACTTTATGTAGAAACACTGTTAGTTTGCCTCCTAACTCATTTTCCTAACAAGACAACCTCAATGATAAGACACATATTGTTTTCCATGCATTTCTTGCTAAAGGAGCTATGTTCGTGATTATCTCTGTTGCTGAACGAGTTAGCAGGTTATTCTGCTCAGATCTAAAAGAGACCAACTAACTTCATGTAGAAACACTGTTAGTTTGCCTCCTAACTCATTTTCCTAACAAGACAGCAACAATAATAAAGACGCACATTGTTTTCCATGCATTTCTTGCTAAAGGAGCTATGTTCGTGATTATCTCTGTTGCTGAACGAGCCAAAAGGTTATTCTGCTCAGATCTAAAATAGACCAACTTACTTCATGTAGAAACACTGTTAGTTTGCCTCCTAACTCATTTTCTTAACAAGACAACCTCAATGATAAGACACACATTGTTTTCCATGCATTTCTTGCTAAAGGAGCTTTGTTCGTGATTATCTCTGTTGCTAAATGAGCTGGCAGCTTATTCTGCTCAGATCTAAAAGAGACCAACTTACTTCATGTAGAAACAGTGTTAGTTTGCCTCCTAACTCATTTTCCTAACAAGATAACCTCAATGATAAGACACAAATTGTTTTCCATGCATTTCTTGCTAAAGGAGCTATGTTCGTGATTATCTCTGTTGCTGAACGAGCTAGCAGGTTATTCTTCTCAGATCTAAAAGAGACCAACTAACTTTATGTAGAAACACTGTTAGTTTGCCTCCTATCTCATTTACCTAACAAGACAACCTCAATGATAAGACACACATTGTTTCCATGCATTTCTTGCTAAAGGAGCTATGTTTGTGATTATCTCTGTTGCTGAACGAGCTGGTAGGTTATTCTGCTCAGATCTAAAAGAGACCAACTAACTTTATGTAGAAACACTGTTAGTTTGCCTCCTAACTCATTTTCCTAACAAGACAACCTCAATGATAAGACACACATTGTTTTCCATGCAATTCTTGCTAAAGGAGCTATGTTTGTAATTATCTCTGTTGCTTAACGAGCAAGCAGGTTATTCTCCTCAGATCTAAAAGAGACCAACTAACTTTATGTAGAAACACTGTTAGTTTGCCTACTAACTCATTTTCCTAACAAGACAACCTCAATGATAAGACACACATTGTTTTACATGCATTTCTTGCTAAAGGAGCTATGTTCGTGATTATCTCTGTTGCTGAACGAGTTGGTAGGTTATTCTGCTCAGATCTAAAATAGACCAACTAACTTCATGTAGAAACAATGTTATTTTGCCTTCTAACTTATTTTCCTAACAAGACAACCTCAATGATAAGACGCACATTGTTTTCCATGCATTTCTTGCTAAAGGAGCTATGTTCGTGATTATCTCTGTTGCTGAACGAGTTAGCAGGGTATTCTGCTCAGATCTAAAAGAGACCAACTAACTTCATGTAGAAACACTGTTAGTTTGCCTCCTAACTCATTTTCCTAACAAGACAACCTCAATGATAAGACACACATTGTTTTCCATGCATTTCTTGCTATAAGAGCTATGTTCGTGATTATCTCTGTTGCTGAACGAGCTAGCAGGTTATTCTGCTCAGATCTAAGAGACCAACTAACTTTATGTAGAAACACTGTTAGTTTGCCTCCTAACTCATTTTCCTAACAAGACAACCTCAATGATAAGACACATATTGTTTTCCATGCATTTCTTGCTAAAGGAGCTATGTTCGTGATTATCTCTGTTGCTGAACGAGTTAGCAGGTTATTCTGCTCAGATTTAAAAGAGACCAACTAACTTCATGTAGAAACACTGTTAGTTTGCCTCCTAACTCATTTTCCTAACAAGACAGCAACAATAATAAAGACGCACATTGTTTTCCATGCATTTCTTGCTAAAGGAGCTATGTTCGTGATTATCTCTGTTGCTGAACGAGCCAAAAGGTTATTCTGCTCAGATCTAAAATAGACCAACTTACTTCATGTAGAAACACTGTTAGTTTGCCTCCTAACTCACTTTCTTAACAAGACAACCTCAATGATAAGACACACATTGTTTTCCATGCATTTCTTGCTAAAGGAGCTTTGTTCGTGATTATCTCTGTTGCTAAATGAGCTGGCAGCTTATTCTGCTCAGATCTAAAAGAGACCAACTTACTTCATGTAGAAACAGTGTTAGTTTGCCTCCTAACTCATTTTCCTAAAAAGATAACCTCAATGATAAGACACAAATTGTTTTCCATGCATTTCTTGCTAAAGGAGCTATGTTCGTGATTATCTCTGTTGCTGAACGAGCTAGCAGGTTATTCTGCTCAGATCTAAAAGAGACCAACTAACTTTATGTAGAAACACTGTTAGTTTGCCTCCTAACTCATTTACCTAACAAGACAACCTCAATGATAAGACACACATTGTTTCCATGCATTTCTTGCTAAAGGAGCTATGTTTGTGATTATCTCTGTTGCTGAACGAGCTGGTAGGTTATTCTGCTCAGATCTAAAAGAGACCAACTAACTTTATGTAGAAACACTGTTAGTTTGCCTCCTAACTCATTTTCCTAACAAGACAACCTCAATGATAAGACACACATTGTTTTCCATGCAATTCTTGCTAAAGGAGCTATGTTTGTAATTATCTCTGTTGCTTAACGAGCAAGCAGGTTATTCTCCTCAGTTCTAAAAGAGACCAACTAACTTTATGTAGAAACACTGTTAGTTTGCCTACTAACTCATTTTCCTAACAAGACAACCTCAATGATAAGACACACATTGTTTTACATGCATTTCTTGCTAAAGGAGCTATGTTCGTGATTATCTCTGTTGCGGAACGAGCTAGCAGGTTATTCTGCTCAGATCTAAGAGACCAACTAACTTTATGTAGAAACACTGTTAGTTTGCCTCCTAACTCATTTTCCTAACAAGACAACCTCAATGATAAGACACATATTGTTTTCCATGCATTTCTTGCTAAAGGAGCTATTTTCGTGATTATCTCTGTTGCTGAACGAGTTAGCAGGTTATTCTGCTCAGATCTAAAAGAGACCAACTAACTTCATGTAGAAACACTGTTAGTTTGCCTCCTAACTCATTTTCCTAACAAGACAGCAACAATAATAAAGACGCACATTGTTTTCCATGCATTTCTTGCTAAAGGAGCTATGTTCGTGATTATCTCTGTTGCTGAACGAGCCAAAAGGTTATTCTGCTCAGATCTAAAATAGACCAACTTACTTCATGTAGAAACACTGTTAGTTTGCCTCCTAACTCATTTTCTTAACAAGACAACCTCAATGATAAGACACACATTGTTTTCCATGCATTTCTTGCTAAAGGAGCTTTGTTCGTGATTATCTCTGTTGCTAAATGAGCTGGCAGCTTATTCTGCTCAAATCTAAGAGAGACCAACTTACTTCATGTAGAAACAGTGTTAGTTTGCCTCCTAACTCATTTTCCTAACAAGATAACCTCAATGATAAGACACAAATTGTTTTCCATGCATTTCTTGCTAAAGGAGCTATGTTCGTGATTATCTCTGTTGCTGAACGAGCTAGCAGGTTATTCTGCTCAGATCTAAAAGAGACCAACTAACTTTATGTAGAAACACTGTTAGTTTGCCTCCTATCTCATTTACCTAACAAGACAACCTCAATGATAAGACACACATTGTTTCCATGCATTTCTTGCTAAAGGAGCTATGTTTGTGATTATCTCTGTTGCTGAACGAGCTAGTAGGTTATTCTGCTCAGATCTAAAAGAGACCAACTAACTTTATGTAGAAACACTGTTAGTTTGCCTCCTAACTCATTTTCCTAACAAGACAACCTCAATGATAAGACACACATTGTTTTCCATGCAATTCTTGCTAAAGGAGCTATGTTTGTAATTATCTCTGTTGCTTAACGAGCAAGCAGGTTATTCTCCTCAGATCTAAAAGAGACCAACTTACTTCATGTAGAAACAGTGTTAGTTTGCCTCCTAACTCATTTTCCTAACAAGATAACCTCAATGATAAGACACAAATTGTTTTCCATGCATTTCTTGCTAAAGGAGCTATGTTCGTGATTATCTCTGTTGCTGAACGAGCTAGCAGGTTATTCTGCTCAGATCTAAAAGAGACCAACTAACTTTATGTAGAAACACTGTTAGTTTGCCTCCTAACTCATTTACCTAACAAGACAACCTCAATGATAAGACACACATTGTTTCCATGCATTTCTTGCTAAAGGAGCTATGTTTGTGATTATCTCTGTTGCTGAACGAGCTGGTAGGTTATTCTGCTCAGATCTAAAAGAGACCAACTAACTTTATGTAGAAACACTGTTAGTTTGCCTCCTAACTCATTTTCCTAACAAGACAACCTCAATGATAAGACACACATTGTTTTCCATGCAATTCTTGCTAAAGGAGCAATGTTTGTAATTATCTCTGTTGCTTAACGAGCAAGCAGGTTATTCTCCTTAGATCTAAAAGAGACCAACTAACTTTATGTAGAAACACTGTTAGTTTGCCTACTAACTCATTTTCCTAACAAGACAACCTCAATGATAAGACACACATTGTTTTACATGCATTTCTTGCTAAAGGAGCTATGTTCGTGATTATCTCTGTTGCTGAACGAGCTAGCAGGTTATTCTGCTCAGATCTAAAATAGACCAACTTACTTCATGTAGAAACAATGTTAGTTTGCCTTCTAACTTATTTTCCTAACAAGACAACATCAATGATAAGACGCACATTGTTTTCCATGCATTTCTTGCTAAAGGAGCTATGTTCGTGATTATCTCTGTTGCTGAACGAGTTAGCAGGTTATTCTGCTCAGATCTAAAAGAGACCAACTAACTTCATGTAGAAACACTGTTAGTTTGCCTCCTAACTCATTTTCCTAACAAGACAGCCTCAATGATAAGACACACATTGTTTTCCATGCATTTCTTGCTAAAGGAGCTATGTTCGTGATTATCTCTGTTGCTGAAGAGCTGGTAGGTTATTCTGCTCAGATCTAACATAGAACAACTTACTTCATGTAGAAACACTGTTAGTTTGCCTTCTAACTCATTTTCCTAACAAGACAACCTCAATGATAAGACGCACATTGTTTTCCATGCATTTCTTGCTAAAGGAGCTATGTTCGTGATTATCTCTGTTGCTGAACGAGTTAGCAGGTTATTCTGCTCAGATCTAAAAGAGACCAACTTACTTCATGTAGAAAAACTGTTAGTTTGCCTCCTAACTCATTTTCCTAAAAAGACAACCTCAATGATAAGACACACATTGTTTTCCATGCATTTCTTGCTAAAGGAGCTATGTTCGTGATTATTTCTGTTGCTGAACGAGTTAGCAGGTTATTCTGCTCAGATCTAAAAGAGACCAACTAACTTTATGTAGAAACACTGTTAGTTTGCCTCCTAACTCATTTTCCTAACAAGACAGCCTCAATAATAAGACGCACATTGTTTTCCATGCATTTCTTGCTAAAGGAGCGATGTTTGTGATTATCTCTGTTGCTAAATGAGATGGCAGCTTATTCTGCTCAGATCTCAAAGAGACCAACTTACTTCATGTAGAAACACTGTTAGTTTGCCTCCTAACTCATTTTCCTAACAAGATAACCTCAATGATAAGACACAAATTGTTTTCCATGCATTTCTTGCTAAAGGAGCTATGTTCGTGATTATCTCTGTTGCTGAACGAGCTAGCAGGTTATTCTGCTCAGATCTAATAGAGACCAACTAACTTTATGTAGAAACACTGTTAGTTTGCCTCCTAACTCATTTACCTAACAAGACAACCTCAATGATAAGACACACATTGTTTCCATGCATTTCTTGCTAAAGGAGCTATGTTTGTGATTATCTCTGTTGCTGAACGAGCTGGTAGGTTATTCTGCTCAGATCTAAAATAGACCAACTTACTTTATATAGAAACACTGTTAGTTTGCCTCCTAACTCATTTTCCTAACAAGACAACCTCAATGATAAGACACATTGTTTTCCATGCATTTCTTGCTAAAGGAGCTATGTTCGTGATTATCTCTGTTGCTTAACGAGCAAGCAGGTTATTCTCCTCAGATCTAAAAGAGACCAACTAACTTTATGTAGAAACACTGTCAGTTTGCCTCCTAACTCATTTTCCTAACAAGACAGCCTCAATAATAAGACGCACATTGTTTTCCATGCATTTCTTGCTAAAGGAGCTATGTTCGTGATTATCTCTGTTGCTTAACGAGCAAGCAGGTTATTCTCCTCAGATCTAAAAGAGACCAAATAACTTTATGTAGAAACACTGTTACTTTGCCTCCTAACTCATTTTCCTAACAAGACAACCTTAATGATAAGACACACATTGTTTTCCATGCATTTCTTGCTAAAGGAGCTATGTTCGTGATTATCTCTGTTGCTGAACGAGCTGGTAGGTTATTCTGCTCAGATCTAAAATAGACCAACTTACTTTATATAGAAACACTGTTAGTTTGCCTCCTAACTCATTTTCCTAACAAGACAACCTCAATGATAAGACACATAGTTTTCCATGCATTTCTTGCTAAAGGAGCTATGTTCGTGATTATCTCTGTTGCTGAACGAGTTAGCAGGTTATTCTGCTCAGATCTAAAAGAGACCAACTTACTTCATGTAGAAAAACTGTTAGTTTGCCTCCTAACTCATTTTCCTAACAAGACAACCTCAATGATAAGACACACATTGTTTTCCATGCATTTCTTGTTAAAGGAGCTATGTTCGTGATTATTTCTGTTGCTGAACGAGTTAGCAGGTTATTCTGCTCAGATCTAAAAGAGACCAACTAACTTTATGTAGAAACACTGTTAGTTTGCCTCCTAACTCATTTTCCTAACAAGACAGCCTCAATAATAAGACGCACATTGTTTTCCATGCATTTCTTGCTAAAGGAGCTATGTTTGTGATTATCTCTGTTGCTTAACGAGCCAGAAGGTTATTCTGCTCAAATCTAAAAGAGACCAACTAACTTCATGTAGAAACACTGTTAGTTTGCCTCCTAACTCATTTTCCTAACAAGACAACCTCAATGATAAGACACACATTGTTTTCCATGCATTTCTTGCAAAAGGAGCTATGTTCGTGATTATCTCTGTTGCTGAACAAGCTGACAGCTTATTCTGCTCAGATCTAAAATAGACCAACTAACTTTATGTAGAAACACTGTTGGTTTGCCTCCTAACTCATTTTCCTAACAAGACAATCTCAATGATAAGACACAAATTGTTTTCCATGCATTTCTTGCTAAAGGAGCTATGTTAGTGATTATCTCTATTGCTGAACGAGCTGACAGCTTATTCTGCTCAGATCTAAAATAGACCAACTTACTTCATGTAGAAACACTGTTAATTTGCCTCCTAATTCATTTTCCTAACAAGATAACCTCAATGATAAGACACACATTGTTTTCCATGCATTTCTTGCTAAAGGAGCTATGTTCGTGATTATCTCTGTTGCTGAACGAGCTGGTAGGTTATTCTGCTCAGATCTAAAATAGACCAACTTACTTCATGTAGAAACAATGTTAGTTTGCCTTCTAACTTATTTTCCTAACAAGACAACCTCAATGATAAGACGCACATTGTTTTCCATGCATTTCTTGCTAAAGGAGCTATGTTCGTGATTATCTCTGTTGCTGAACGAGTTAGCAGGTTATTCTGCTCAGATCTAAAAGAGACCAACTAACTTCATGTAGAAACACTGTTAGTTTGCCTCCTAACTCATTTTTCTAACAAGACAACCTCAATGATAAGACACACATTGTTTTCCATGCATTTCTTGCTAAAGGAGCTATGTTCGTGATTATCTCTGTTGCTGAACGAGCTGACAGCTTATTCTGCTCAGATCTAAAATAGACCAACTAACTTTATGTAGAAACACTGTTGGTTTGCCTCCTAACTCATTTGCCTAACAAGGCAACCTCAATGATAAGACACACATTGTTTTCCATGCATTTCTTGCTAAAGGAGCTATGTTCGTAATTATCTCTGTTGCTGAACGAGCCAGAAAGTTATTCTGCTCAAATTTAAAAGAGACCAACATACTTCATATAGAAACACTGTTAGTTTGCCTCCTAACTCATTTTCCTAAAAAGACAACCTCAATGATAAGACACAAATTGTTTTCCATGCATTTCTTGCAAAAGGAGCTATGTTCGTGATTATCTCTGTTGCTGAAGAGCTGGTAGGTTATTCTGCTCAGATCTAAAATAGACCAACTTACTTCATGTAGAAACACTGTTAGTTTGCCTTCTAACTCATTTTCCTAACAAGACAACCTCAATGATAAGACGCACATTGTTTTCCATGCATTTCTTGCTAAAGGAGCTATGTTCGTGATTATCTCTGTTGCTGAACGAGCCAGAAGCTTATTCTGCTCAGATCTAAAAGAGACCAACTTACTTCATGTAGAAACACTGTTAGTTTGCCTCCTAACTCATTTTCCTAACAAGACAACCTCAATGATAAGACACACATTGTTTTCCATGCATTTCTTACTGAAGGAGCTATGTTTGTGATTATTTCTGTTGCTGAACTAGCTAGAGGGTTATTCTGCTCAGATCTAAAAGAGATCAACTAACTTAATGTACAGACACTGTTAGTTTGCCTCCTAACTCATTTTCCTAACAAGACAGCCTCAATAATAAGACGCACATTGTTTTTCATGCATTTCTTGCTAAAGGAGCTATGTTCGTGATTATCTCTGTTGCTGAAGAGCTGGTAGGTTATTCTGCTCAGATCTAAAATAGACCAACTTACTTCATATAGAAACACTGTTAGTTTGCCTCCTAACTCATTTTCCTAACAAGACAACCTCAATGATAAGACACATTGTTTTCCATGCATTTCTTGCTAAAGGAGCTATGTTCGTGATTATCTCTGTTGCTTAACGAGCAAGCAGGTTATTCTCCTCAGATCTAAAAGAGACCAACTAACTTTATGTAGAAACACTGATAGTTTGCCTCCTAACTCATTTTCCTAACAAGACAGCCTAAATAATAAGACGCACATTGTTTTCCATGCATTTCTTGCTAAAGGAGCTATGTTCGTGATTATCTCTGTTGCTTAACGAGCAAGCAGGTTATTCTCATCAGATCTAAAAGAGACCAAATAACTTTATGTAGAAACACTGTTAGTTTGCCTCCTAACTCATTTTCCTAACAAGACAACCTTAATGATAAGACACACATTGTTTTCCATGCATTTCTTGCTTAAGGAGCTATGTTCGTGATTATCTTTGTTGCTGAACAAGCTGTTAGGTTATTCTGCTCAGATCTAAAATTGACCAACTTACTTCATGTAGAAACACTGTTAGTTTGCCTTCTAACTCATTTTCCTAACAAGACAACCTCAATAATAAGACACACATTGTTTTCCATGCATTTCTTGCTAAAGGAGCTATGTTCGTAATTATCTCTGTTGCTGAACGAGCCAGAAAGTTATTCTGCTCAAATCTAAAAGAGACCAACTTACTTCATATAGAAACACTGTTAGTTTGCCTCCTAACTCATTTTCCTAACAAGACAACCTCAATGATAAGACACACATTGTTTTCCATGCATTTCTTGCTAAAGGAGCTATGTTCGTGATTATCTCTGTTGCTGAACGAGTTAGCAGGTTATTCTGCTCAGATCTAAAAGAGACCAACTTACTTCATGTAGAAAAACTGTTATTTTGCCTCCTAACTCATTTTCCTAACAAGACAACCTCAATGATAAGACACACATTGTTTTCCATGCATTTCTTGCTAAAGGAGCTATGTTCGTGATTATCTTTGTTGCTGAACGAGTTAGCAGGTTATTCTGCTCAGATCTAAAAGAGACCAACTAACTTTATGTAGAAACACTGTTAGTTTGCCTCCTAACTCATTTTCCTAACAAGAAAGCCTCAAAAATAAGACGCACATTGTTTTCCATGCATTTCTTGCTAAAGGAGCTATGTTCGTGATTATCTCTGTTGCTTAACGAGCAAGCAGGTTATTCTCATCAGATCTAAAAGAGACCAAATAACTTTATGTAGAAACACTGTTAGTTTGCCTCCTAACTCATTTTCCTAACAAGACAACCTTAATGATAAGACACACATTGTTTTCCATGCATTTCTTGCTTAAGGAGCTATGTTCGTGATTATCTTTGTTGCTGAACAAGCTGTTAGGTTATTCTGCTCAGATCTAAAATTGACCAACTTACTTCATGTAGAAACACTGTTAGTTTGCCTTCTAACTCATTTTCCTAACAAGACAACCTCAATAATAAGACACACATTGTTTTCCATGCATTTCTTGCTAAAGGAGCTATGTTCGTAATTATCTCTGTTGCTGAACGAGCCAGAAAGTTATTCTGCTCAAATCTAAAAGAGACCAACTTACTTCATATAGAAACACTGTTAGTTTGCCTCCTAACTCATTTTCCTAACAAGACAACCTCAATGATAAGACACACATTGTTTTCCATGCATTTCTTGCTAAAGGAGCTATGTTCGTGATTATCTCTGTTGCTGAACGAGTTAGCAGGTTATTCTGCTCAGATCTAAAAGAGACCAACTTACTTCATGTAGAAAAACTGTTATTTTGCCTCCTAACTCATTTTCCTAACAAGACAACCTCAATGATAAGACACACATTGTTTTCCATGCATTTCTTGCTAAAGGAGCTATGTTCGTGATTATGTTTGTTGCTGAACGAGTTAGCAGGTTATTCTGCTCAGATCTAAAAGAGACCAACTAACTTTATGTAGAAACACTGTTAGTTTGCCTCCTAACTCATTTTCCTAACAAGACAGCCTCAAAAATAAGACGCACATTGTTTTCCATGCATTTCTTGCTAAAGGAGCTATGTTCGTGATTATCTTTGTTGCTGAACGAGCCAGAAGGTTATTCTGCTCAGATCTAAAATAGACCAACTTACTTCATGTAGAAACACTGTTAGTTTGCCTCCTAACTCATTTTCCTAACAAGACAACCTCAATGATAAGACACAAATTGTTTTCCATGCATTTCTTGCTAAAGGAGCTATGTTAGTGATTATCTCTATTGCTGAACGAGCTGACAGCTTATTATTCTCAGATCTAAAATAGACCAACTTACTTCATGTAGAAACACTGTTAATTTGCCTCCTAATTCATTTTCCTAACAAGATAACCTCAATGATAAGACACACATTGTTTTCCATGCATTTCTTGCTAAAGGAGCTATGTTCGTGATTATCTCTGTTGCTGAACGAGCTGGCAGGTTATTCTGCTCAGATCTAAAAGAGACCAACTAACTTTATGTAGAAACACTGTTAGTTTGCCTCCTAACTCATTTACCTAACAAGACAACCTCAATGATAAGACACACATTGTTTTCCATGCATTTCTTGCTAAAGGAGCTATGTTCGTGATTATCTCTGTTGCTGAACGAGCTGGTAGGTTATTCTGCTCAGATCTAAAATAGACCAACTTACTTCATGTAGAAACACTGTTAGTTTGCCTTCTAACTTATTTTCCTAACAAGACAACCTCAATGATAAGACGCACATTGTTTTCCATGCATTTCTTGCTAAAGGAGCTATGTTCGTGATTATCTCTGTTGCTGAACGAGTTAGCAGGTTATTCTGCTCAGATCTAAAAGAGAAAAACTAACTTCATGTAGAAACACTGTTAGTTTGCCTCCTAACTCATTTTCCTAACAAGACAACCTCAATGATAAGACACACATTGTTTTCCATGCATTTCTTGCTAAAGGAGCTATGTTCGTGATTATCTCTGTTGCTGAACGAGCTGACAGCTTATTCTGCTTAGATCTAAAATAGACCAACTAACTTTATGTAGAAACACTGTTAGTTTGCCTCCTAACTCATTTTCCTAACAAGACAACCTCAATGATAAGACACACATTGTTTTCCATGCATTTCTTGCAAAAGGAGTTATGTTTGTGATTATCTCTGTTGCTGAAGAGCTGGTAGGTTATTCTGCTCAGATCTAAAATAGACCAACTTACTTCATGTAGAAACACTGTTAGTTTGCCTTCTAACTCATTTTCCTAACAAGACAACCTCAATGATAAGACGCACATTGTTTTCCATGCATTTCTTGCTAAAGGAGCTATGTTCGTGATTATCTCTGTTGCTGAACGAGCCAGAAGGTTATTCTGCTCAGATCTAAAAGAGACCAACTTACTTCATGTAGAAACACTGTTAGTTTGCCTCCTAACTCATTTTCCTAACAAGACAACCTCAATGATAAGACACACATTGTTTTCCATGTATTTCTTGCTAAAGGAGCTATGTTCGTGATTATCTCTGTTGCTAAATGAGCTGGCAGCTTATTCTGCTCAGATCTAATAGAGACCAACTTACTTCATGTAGAAACACTGTTAGTTTGCCTTCTAACTCACTTTCCTAACAAGACAGCCTCAATGATAAGACGCACATTGTTTTCCATGCATTTCTTGCTAAAGGAGCTATGTTTGTGATTATCTCTGTTGCTGAACGAGTTAGCAGGTTATTCTGCTCAGATCTAAAATAGACCAACTTACTTCATGTAGAAACACTGTTAGTTTGCCTCCTAACTCATTTTCCTAACAAGACAACCTCAATGATAAGACACACATTGTTTTCCATGCATTTCTTGCTAAAGGAGCTATGTTCGTGATTATCTCTGTTGCTGAACGAGCTAGCAGGTTATTCTGCTCAGATCTAAAAGAGACCAGCTAACTTTATGTAGAAACACTGTTAGTTTGCCTCCTAACTCATTTACCTAACAAGACAACCTCAATGATAAGACACACATTGTTTCCATGCATTTCTTGCTAAAGGAGCTATGTTTGTGATTATCTCTGTTGCTGAACGAGCTGGTAGGTTATTCTGCTCAGATCTAAAATAGACCAACTTACTTCATATAGAAACACTGTTAGTTTGCCTCCTAACTCATTTTCCTAACAAGACAACCTCAATGATAAGACACATTGTTTTCCATGCATTTCTTGCTAAAGGAGCTATGTTCGTGATTATCTCTGTTGCTTAACGAGCAAGCAGGTTATTCTCCTCAGATCTAAAAGAGACCAACTAACTTTATGTAGAAACACTGAAAGTTTGCCTCTTAACTCATTTTCCTAACAAGACAGCCTCAATAATAAGACGCACATTGTTTTCCATGCATTTCTTGCTAAAGGAGCTATGTTCGTGATTATCTCTGTTGCTTAACGAGCAAGCAGGTTATTCTTATCAGATCTAAAAGAGACCAAATAACTTTATGTAGAAACACTGTTAGTTTGCCTCCTAACTCATTTTCCTAACAAGACAAACTTAATGATAAGACACACATTGTTTTCCATGCATTTCTTGCTTAAGGAGCTATGTTCGTGATTATCTTTGTTGCTGAACAAGCTGTTAGGTTATTCTGCTCAAATCTAAAAGAGACCAACTTACTTCATATAGAAACACTGTTAGTTTGCCTCCTAACTCATTTTCCTAACAAGACAACCTCAATGATAAGACACACATTGTTTTCCATGCATTTCTTGCTAAAGGAGCTATGTTCGTGATTATCTCTGTTGCTGAACGAGTTAGCAGGTTATTCTGCTCAGATCTAAAAGAGACCAACTTACTTCATGTAGAAAAACTGTTATTTTGCCTCCTAACTCATTTTCCTAACAAGACAACCTCAATGATAAGACACACATTGTTTTCCATGCATTTCTTGCTAAAGGAGCTATGTTCGTGATTATCTTTGTTGCTGAACGAGTTAGCAGGTTATTCTGCTCAGATGTAAAAGAGACCAACTAACTTTATGTAGAAACACTGTTAGTTTGCCTCCTAACTCATTTTCCTAACAAGACAGCCTCAAAAATAAGACGCACATTGTTTTCCATGCATTTCTTGCTAAAGGAGCTATGTTCGTGATTATCTTTGTTGCTGAACGAGCCAGAAGGTTATTCTGCTCAGATCTAAAATAGACCAACTTACTTCATGTAGAAACACTGTTAGTTTGCCTCCTAACTCATTTTCCTAACAAGACAACCTCAATGATAAGACACAAATTGTTTTCCATGCATTTCTTGCTAAAGGAGCTATGTTAGTGATTATCTCTATTGCTGAACGAGCTGACAGCTTATTCTGCTCAGATCTAAAATAGATCAACTTACTTCATGTAGAAACACTGTTAATTTGCCTCCTAATTCATTTTCCTAACAAGATAACCTCAATGATAAGACACACATTGTTTTCCATGCATTTCTTGCTAAAGGAGCTATGTTCGTGATTATCTCTGTTGCTGAACGAGCTGGCAGGTTATTCTGCTCAGATCTAAAAGAGACCAACTAACTTTATGTAGAAACACTGTTAGTTTGCCTCCTAACTCATTTACCTAACAAGACAACCTCAATGATAAGACACACATTGTTTCCATGCATTTCTTGCTACAGGAGCTATGTTTGTGATTATCTCTGTTGCTGAACGAGCTGGTAGGTTATTCTGCTCAGATCTAAAAAAAGACCAACTTACTTCATATAGAAACACTGTTAGTTTGCCTCCTAACTCATTTTCCTAACAAGACAACCTCAATGATAAGACGCACACTGTTTTCAATGCATTTCTTGCTAAAAGAGCTAAGATCGTGATTGTCTCTGTTGCTTAATGAGCTAGGACGCTATTCAACTCTAATCTAAGAGAGACTCACTAACTTCATGTAGGAACACCGTTACTTTGTCTCCTAACTCATTTTCCTAACAAGACAACCTCAATGATAAGACGCACACTGTTTTCAATGCATTTCTTGCTAAAAGAGCTAAGATCGTGATTGTCTCTGTTGCTGAATGAGCTAGGACGCTATTCAACTCTAATCTAAGAGAGACTCACTAACTTCATGTAGGAACACCGATACTTTGTCTCCTAACTCATTTTCCTAACAAGACAACCTCAATGATAAGACGCACACTGTTTTCAATGCATTTCTTGCTAAAAGAGCTAAGATCGTGATTGTCTCTGTTGCTGAATGAGCTAGGACGCTATTCAACTCTAATCTAAGAGAGACTCACTAACTTCATGTAGGAACACCGTTACTTTGTCTCCTAACTCATTTTCCTAACAAGACAACCTCAATGATAAGACGCACACTGTTTTCAATGCATTTCTTGCTTAAAGAGCTAAGATCGTGATTGTCTCTGTTGCTGAATGAGCTAGGACGCTATTCAACTCTAATATAAGAGAGAGACTCACTAACTTCATGTAGGAACACCGTTACTTTGTCTCCTAACTCATTTTCCTAACAAGACAACCTCAATGATAAGACGCACACTGTTTTCAATGCGTTTCTTGCTAAAAGAGCTAAGATCGTGATTGTCTCTGTTGCTGAATGAGCTAGGACGCTATTCAACTCTAATCTAAGAGAGACTCACTAACTTCATGTAGGAACACCGTTACTTTGTCTCCTAACTCATTTTCCTAACAAGACAACCTCAATGATAAGACGCACACTGTTTTCAATGCATTTCTTGCTAAAAGAGCTAAGATCGTGATTGTCTTTGTTGCTGAATGAGCTAGGACGCTATTCAACTCTAATCTAAGAGAGACTCACTAACTTCATGTAGGAACACCGTTACTTTGTCTCCTAACTCATTTTCCTAACAAGACAACCTCAATGATAAGACGCACACTGTTTTCAATGCATTTCTTGCTAAAAGAGCTAAGATCGTGATTGTCTCTGTTGCTGAATGAGCTAGGACGCTATTCAACTCTAATCTAAGAGAGACTCACTAACTTCATGTAGGAACACAGTTACTTTGTCTCCTAACGCATTTTCCTAACAAGACAACCTCAATGATAAGACGCACACTGTTTTCAATGCATTTCTTGCTAAAAGAGCTAAGATCGTGATTGTCTCTGTTGCTGAATGAGCTAGGACGCTATTCAACTCTAATCTAAGAGAGACTCACTAACTTCATGTAGGAACACCGTTACTTTGTCTCCTAACTCATTTTCCTAACAAGACAACCTCAATGATAAGACGCACACTGTTTTCAATGCATTTCTTGCTAAAAGAGCTAAGATCGTGATTGTCTCTGTTGCTGAATGAGCTAGGACGCTATTCAACTCTAATCTAAGAGAGACTCACTAACTTCATGTAGGATCACCGTTACTTTGTCTCCTAACTCATTTTCCTAACAAGACAACCTCAATGATAAGACGCACACTGTTTTCAATGCGTTTCTTGCTAAAAGAGCTAAGATCGTGATTGTCTCTGTTGCTGAATGAGCTAGGACGCTATTCAACTCTAATCTAAGAGAGACTCACTAACTTCATGTAGGAACACCGTTACTTTGTCTCCTAACTCATTTTCCTAACAAGACAACCTCAATGATAAGACGCACACTGTTTTCAATGCATTTCTTGCTAAAAGAGCTAAGATCGTGATTGTCTCTGTTGCTGAATGAGCTAGGACGCTATTCAACTCTAATCTAAGAGAGACTCACTAACTTCATGTAGGAACACCGTTACTTTGTCTCCTAACTCATTTTCCTAACAAGACAACCTCAATGATAAGACGCACACTGTTTTCAATGCATTTCTTGCTAAAAGAGCTAAGATCGTGATTGTCTCTGTTGCTGAATGAGCTAGGACGCTATTCAACTCTAATCTAAGAGAGACTCACTAACTTCATGTAGGAACACCGTTACTTTGTCTCCTAACTCATTTTCCTAACAAGACAACCTCGATGATAAGACGCATACTGTTTTCAATGCATTTCTTGCTAAAAGAGCTAAGATCGTGATTGTCTCTGTTGCTGAATGAGTTAGGACGCTATTCAACTCTAATCTAAGAGAGACTCACTAACTTCATGTAGGAACACCGTTACTTTGTCTCCTAACTCATTTTCCTAACAAGACAACCTCAATGATAAGACGCACACTGTTTTTAATGCATTTATTGCTTAAAGAGCTAAGATCGTGATTGTCTCTGTTGCTGAATGAGCTAGGACGCTATTCAACTCTAATCTAAGAGAGACTCACTAACTTCATGTAGGAACACCGTTACTTTGTCTCCTAACTCATTTTCCTAACAAGACAACCTCAATGATAAGACGCACACTGTTTTCAATGCATTTCTTGCTAAAAGAGCTAAGATCGTGATTGTCTCTGTTGCTGAATGAGCTTAGGACGCTATTCAACTCTAATCTAAGAGAGACTCACTAACTTCATGTAGGAACACCGTTACTTTGTCTCCTAACTCATTTTCCTAACAAGACAACCTCAATGATAAGACGCACACTGTTTTCAATGCATTTCTTGCTAAAAGAGCTAAGATCGTGATTGTCTCTGTTGCTCAATGAGTTAGGACGCTATTCAACTCTAATCTAAGAGAGACTCACTAACTTCATGTAGGAACACCGTTACTTTGTCTCCTAACTCATTTTCCTAACAAGACAACCTCAATGATAAGACGCACACTGTTTTCAATGCATTTCTTGCTAAAAGAGCTAAGATCGTGACTGTCTCTGTTGCTGAATGAGCTAGGACGCTATTCAACTCTAATCTAAGAGAGACTCACTAACTTCATGTAGGATCACCGTTACTTTGTCTCCTAACTCATTTTCCTAACAAGACAACCTCAATGATAAGACGCACACTGTTTTCAATGCGTTTCTTGCTAAAAGAGCTAAGATCGTGATTGTCTCTGTTGCTGAATGAGCTAGGACGCTATTCAACTCTAATCTAAGAGAGACTCACTAACTTCATGTAGGAACACCGTTACTTTGTCTCCTAACTCATTTTCCTAACAAGACAACCTCAATGATAAGACGCACACTGTTTTCAATGCATTTCTTGCTAAAAGAGCTAAGATCGTGATTGTCTCTGTTGCTGAATGAGCTTAGGACGCTATTCAACTCTAATCTAAGAGAGACTCACTAACTTCATGTAGGAACACCGTTACTTTGTCTCCTAACTCATTTTCCTAACAAGACAACCTCAATGATAAGACGCACACTGTTTTCAATGCATTTCTTGCTAAAAGAGCTAAGATCGTGATTGTCTCTGTTGCTGAATGAGTTAGGACGCTATTCAACTCTAATCTAAGAGAGACTCACTAACTTCATGTAGGAACACCGTTACTTTGTCTCCTAACTCATTTTCCTAACAAGACAACCTCAATGATAAGACGCACACTGTTTTCAATGCATTTCTTGCTAAAAGAGCTAAGATCGTGATTGTCTCTGTTGCTGAATGAGCTAGGACGCTATTCAACTCTAATCTAAGAGAGACTCACTAACTTCATGTAGGAACACCGTTACTTTGTCTCCTAACTCATTTTCCTAACAAGACAACCTCGATGATAAGACGCATACTGTTTTAATGCATTTCTTGCTAAAAGAGCTAAGATCGTGATTGTCTCTGTTGCTGAATGAGTTAGGACGCTATTCAACTCTAATCTAAGAGAGACTCACTAACTTCATGTAGGAACACCGTTACTTTGTCTCCTAACTCATTTTCCTAACAAGACAACCTCAATGATAAGACGCACACTGTTTTTAATGCATTTATTGCTTAAAGAGCTAAGATCGTGATTGTCTCTGTTGCTGAATGAGCTAGGACGCTATTCAACTCTAATCTAAGAGAGACTCACTAACTTCATGTAGGAACACCGTTACTTTGTCTCCTAACTCATTTTCCTAACAAGACAACCTCAATGATAAGACGCACACTGTTTTCAATGCATTTCTTGCTAAAAGAGCTAAGATCGTGATTGTCTCTGTTGCTGAATGAGCTTAGGACGCTATTCAACTCTAATCTAAGAGAGACTCACTAACTTCATGTAGGAACACCGTTACTTTGTCTCCTAACTCATTTTCCTAACAAGACAACCTCAATGATAAGACGCACACTGTTTTCAATGCATTTCTTGCTAAAAGAGCTAAGATCGTGATTGTCTCTGTTGCTCAATGAGTTAGGACGCTATTCAACTCTAATCTAAGAGAGACTCACTAACTTCATGTAGGAACACCGTTACTTTGTCTCCTAACTCATTTTCCTAACAAGACAACCTCAATGATAAGACGCACACTGTTTTCAATGCATTTCTTGCTAAAAGAGCTAAGATCGTGATTGTCTCTGTTGCTGAATGAGCTAGGACGCTATTCAACTCTAATCTAAGAGAGACTCACTAACTTCATGTAGGATCACCGTTACTTTGTCTCCTAACTCATTTTCCTAACAAGACAACCTCAATGATAAGACGCACACTGTTTTCAATGCGTTTCTTGCTAAAAGAGCTAAGATCGTGATTGTCTCTGTTGCTGAATGAGCTAGGACGCTATTCAACTCTAATCTAAGAGAGACTCACTAACTTCATGTAGGAACACCGTTACTTTGTCTCCTAACTCATTTTCCTAACAAGACAACCTCAATGATAAGACGCATACTGTTTTCAATGCATTTCTTGCTAAAAGAGCTAAGATCGTGATTGTCTCTGTTGCTGAATGAGTTAGGACGCTATTCAACTCTAATCTAAGAGAGACTCACTAACTTCATGTAGGAACACCGTTACTTTGTCTCCTAACTCATTTTCCTAACAAGACAACCTCAATGATAAGACGCACACTGTTTTCAATGCATTTCTTGCTAAAAGAGCTAAGATCGTGATTGTCTCTGTTGCTGAATGAGCTTAGGACGCTATTCAACTCTAATCTAAGAGAGACTCACTAACTTCATGTAGGAACACCGTTACTTTGTCTCCTAACTCATTTTCCTAACAAGACAACCTCAATGATAAGACGCACACTGTTTTCAATGCATTTCTTGCTAAAAGAGCTAAGATCGTGATTGTCTCTGTTGCTGAATGAGTTAGGACGCTATTCAACTCTAATCTAAGAGAGACTCACTAACTTCATGTAGGAACACCGTTACTTTGTCTCCTAACTCATTTTCCTAACAAGACAACCTCAATGATAAGACGCACACTGTTTTCAATGCATTTCTTGCTAAAAGAGCTAAGATTGTGATTGTCTCTGTTGCTGAATGAGCTAGGACGCTATTCAACTCTAATCTAAGAGAGACTCACTAACTTCATGTAGGATCACCGTTACTTTGTCTCCTAACTCATTTTCCTAACAAGACAACCTCAATGATAAGACGCACACTGTTTTCAATGCGTTTCTTGCTAAAAGAGCTAAGATCGTGATTGTCTCTGTTGCTGAATGAGCTAGGACGCTATTCAACTCTAATCTAAGAGAGACTCACTAACTTCATGTAGGAACACCGTTACTTTGTCTCCTAACTCATTTTCCTAACAAGACAACCTCAATGATAAGACGCACACTGTTTTCAATGCATTTCTTGCTAAAAGAGCTAAGATCGTGATTGTCTCTGTTGCTGAATGAGCTAGGACGCTATTCAACTCTAATCTAAGAGAGACTCACTAACTTCATGTAGGAACACCGTTACTTTGTCTCCTAACTCATTTTCCTAACAAGACAACCTCAATGATAAGACGCACACTGTTTTCAATGCATTTCTTGCTAAAAGAGCTAAGATCGTGATTGTCTCTGTTGCTGAATGAGCTTAGGACGCTATTCAACTCTAATCTAAGAGAGACTCACTAACTTCATGTAGGAACACCGTTACTTTGTCTCCTAACTCATTTTCCTAACAAGACAACCTCAATGATAAGACGCACACTGTTTTCAATGCATTTCTTGCTAAAAGAGCTAAGATCGTGATTGTCTCTGTTGCTCAATGAGTTAGGACGCTATTCAACTCTAATCTAAGAGAGACTCACTAACTTCATGTAGGAACACCGTTACTTTGTCTCCTAACTCATTTTCCTAACAAGACAACCTCAATGATAAGACGCACACTGTTTTCAATGCATTTCTTGCTAAAAGAGCTAAGATCGTGATTGTCTCTGTTGCTGAATGAGCTAGGACGCTATTCAACTCTAATCTAAGAGAGACTCACTAACTTCATGTAGGATCACCGTTACTTTGTCTCCTAACTCATTTTCCTAACAAGACAACCTCAATGATAAGACGCACACTGTTTTCAATGCGTTTCTTGCTAAAAGAGCTAAGATCGTGATTGTCTCTGTTGCTGAATGCGCTAGGACGCTATTCAACTCTAATCTAAGAGAGACTCACTAACTTCATGTAGGAACACCGTTACTTTGTCTCCTAACTCATTTTCCTAACAAGACAACGTCAATGATAAGACGCACACTGTTTTCAATGCATTTCTTGCTAAAAGAGCTAAGATCGTGATTGTCTCTGTTGCTGAATGAGCTAGGACGCTATTCAACTCTAATCTAAGAGAGACTCACTAACTTCATGTAGGAACACCGTTACTTTGTCTCCTAACTCATTTTCCTAACAAGACAACCTCAATGATAAGACGCACACTGTTTTCAATGCATTTCTTGCTAAAAGAGCTAAGATCGTGATTGTCTCTGTTGCTGAATGAGCTTAGGACGCTATTCAACTCTAATCTAAGAGAGACTCACTAACTTCATGTAGGAACACCGTTACTTTGTCTCCTAACTCATTTTCCTAACAAGACAACCTCAATGATAAGACGCACACTGTTTTCAATGCATTTCTTGCTAAAAGAGCTAAGATCGTGATTGTCTCTATTGCTCAATGAGTTAGGACGCTATTCAACTCTAATCTAAGAGAGACTCACTAACTTCATGTAGGAACACCGTTACTTTGTCTCCTAACTCATTTTCCTAACAAGACAACCTCAATGATAAGACGCACACTGTTTTCAATGCATTTCTTGCTAAAAGAGCTAAGATCGTGATTGTCTCTGTTGCTGAATGAGCTAGGACGCTATTCAACTCTAATCTAAGAGAGACTCACTAACTTCATGTAGGAACACCGTTACTTTGTCTCCTAACTCATTTTCCTAACAAGACAACCTCGATGATAAGACGCATACTGTTTTCAATGCATTTCTTGCTAAAAGAGCTAAGATCGTGATTGTCTCTGTTGCTGAATGAGTTAGGACGCTATTCAACTCTAATCTAAGAGAGACTCACTAACTTCATGTAGGAACACCGTTACTTTGTCTCCTAACTCATTTTCCTAACAAGACAACCTCAATGATAAGACGCACACTGTTTTCAATGCATTTCTTGCTAAAAGAGCTAAGATCGTGATTGTCTCTGTTGCTGAATGAGCTAGGACGCTATTCAACTCTAATCTAAGAGAGACTCACTAACTTCATGTAGGAACACCGTTACTTTGTCTCCTAACTCATTTTCCTAACAAGACAACCTCAATGATAAGACGCACACTGTTTTAATAATAAATAATAATAATTCTTTATTTATATAGCGCACACAGATTACGCAGCGCTGCACAAAGCATATCAAATTGCATTTCTTGCTAAAAGAGCTAAGATCGTGATTGTCTCTGTTGCTGAATGAGCTAGGACGCTATTCAACTCTAATCTAAGAGAGACTCACTAACTTCATGTAGGAACACCGTTACTTTGTCTCCTAACTCATTTTCCTAACAAGACAACCTCAATGATAAGACGCACACTGTTTTCAATGCATTTCTTGCTAAAAGAGCTAAGATCGTGATTGTCTCTGTTGCTGAATGAGCTAGGACGCTATTCAACTCTAATCTAAGAGAGACTCACTAACTTCATGTAGGAACACCGTTACTTTGTCTCCTAACTCATTTTCCTAACAAGACAACCTCGATGATAAGACGCATACTGTTTTCAATGCATTTCTTGCTAAAAGAGCTAAGATCGTGATTGTCTCTGTTGCTGAATGAGTTAGGACGCTATTCAACTCTAATCTAAGAGAGACTCACTAACTTCATGTAGGAACACCGTTACTTTGTCTCCTAACTCATTTTCCTAACAAGACAACCTCAATGATAAGACGCACACTGTTTTTAATGCATTTATTGCTTAAAGAGCTAAGATCGTGATTGTCTCTGTTGCTGAATGAGCTAGGACGCTATTCAACTCTAATCTAAGAGAGACTCACTAACTTCATGTAGGAACACCGTTACTTTGTCTCCTAACTCATTTTCCTAACAAGACAACCTCAATGATAAGACGCACACTGTTTTCAATGCATTTCTTGCTAAAAGAGCTAAGATCGTGATTGTCTCTGTTGCTGAATGAGCTTAGGACGCTATTCAACTCTAATCTAAGAGAGACTCACTAACTTCATGTAGGAACACCGTTACTTTGTCTCCTAACTCATTTTCCTAACAAGACAACCTCAATGATAAGACGCACACTGTTTTCAATGCGTTTCTTGCTAAAAGAGCTAAGATCGTGATTGTCTCTGTTGCTGAATGAGCTAGGACGCTATTCAACTCTAATCTAAGAGAGACTCACTAACTTCATGTAGGAACACCGTTACTTTGTCTCCTAACTCATTTTCCTAACAAGACAACCTCAATGATAAGACGCACACTGTTTTCAATGCATTTCTTGCTAAAAGAGCTAAGATCGTGATTGTCTCTGTTGCTGAATGAGCTAGGACGCTATTCAACTCTAATCTAAGAGAGACTCACTAACTTCATGTAGGAACACCGTTACTTTGTCTCCTAACTCATTTTCCTAACAAGACAACCTCAATGATAAGACGCACACTGTTTTCAATGCATTTCTTGCTAAAAGAGCTAAGATCGTGATTGTCTCTGTTGCTGAATGAGCTAGGACGCTATTCAACTCTAATCTAAGAGAGACTCACTAACTTCATGTAGGAACACCGTTACTTTGTCTCCTAACTCATTTTCCTAACAAGACAACCTCGATGATAAGACGCATACTGTTTTCAATGCATTTCTTGCTAAAAGAGCTAAGATCGTGATTGTCTCTGTTGCTGAATGAGTTAGGACGCTATTCAACTCTAATCTAAGAGAGACTCACTAACTTCATGTAGGAACACCGTTACTTTGTCTCCTAACTCATTTTCCTAACAAGACAACCTCAATGATAAGACGCACACTGTTTTCAATGCATTTCTTGCTAAAAGAGCTAAGATCGTGATTGTCTCTGTTGCTTAATGAGCTAGGACGCTATTCAACTGTAATCTAAGAGAGACTCACTAACTTCATGTAGGAACACCGTTACTTTGTCTCCTAACTCATTTTTCTAACAAGACAACCTCAATGATAAGACGCACACTGTTTTCAATGCATTTCTTGCTAAAAGAGCTAAGATCGTGATTGTCTCTGTTGCTGAATGAGCTAGGACGCCATTCAACTCTAATCTAAGAGAGACTCACTAACTTCATGTAGGAACACCGTTACTTTGTCTCCTAACTCATTTTCCTAACAAGACAACCTCAATGATAAGACGCACACTGTTTTCAATGCATTTCTTGCTAAAAGAGCTAAGATCGTGATTGTCTCTGTTGCTGAATGAGCTAGGACGCTATTCAACTCTAATATAAGAGAGAGACTCACTAACTTCATGTAGGAACACCGTTACTTTGTCTCCTAACTCATTTTCCTAACAAGACAACCTCAATGATAAGACGCACACTGTTTTCAATGCATTTCTTGCTAAAAGAGCTAAGATCGTGATTGTCTCTGTTGCTGAATGAGCTAGGACGCTATTCAACTCTAATCTAAGAGAGACTCACTAACTTCATGTAGGAACACCGTTACTTTGTCTCCTAACTCATTTTCCTAACAAGACAACCTCAATGATAAGACGCACACTGTTTTCAATGCGTTTCTTGCTAAAAGAGCTAAGATCGTGATTGTCTCTGTTGCTGAATGAGCTAGGACGCTATTCAACTCTAATCTAAGAGAGACTCACTAACTTCATGTAGGAACACCGTTACTTTGTCTCCTAACTCATTTTCCTAACAAGACAACCTCAATGATAAGACGCACACTGTTTTCAATGCATTTCTTGCTAAAAGAGCTAAGATCGTGATTGTCTCTGTTGCTGAATGAGTTAGGACGCTATTCAACTCTAATCTAAGAGAGACTCACTAACTTCATGTAGGAACACCGTTACTTTGTCTCCTAACTCATTTTTCTAACAAGACAACATCAATGATAAGATGCACACTGTTTTCAATGCATTTCTTGCTAAAAGAGCTAAGATCGTGATTGTCTCTGTTGCTGAATGAGTTAGGACGCTATTCAACTCTAATCTAAGAGAGACTCACTAACTTCATGTAGGAACACCGTTACTTTGTCTCCTAACGCATTTTCCTAACAAGACAACCTCAATGATAAGACGCACACTGTTTTCAATGCATTTCTTGCTAAAAGAGCTAAGATCGTGATTGTCTCTGTTGCTGAATGAGTTAGGACGCTATTCAACTCTAATCTAAGAGAGACTCACTAACTTCATGTAGGAACACCGTTACTTTGTCTCCTAACTCATTTTTCTAACAAGACAACCTCAATGATAAGACGCACACTGTTTTCAATGCATTTCTTGCTAAAAGAGCTAAGATCGTGATTGTCTCTGTTGCTCATTGAGCTAGGACGCTATTCAACTCTAATCTAAGAGAGACTCACTAACTTCATGTAGGAACACCGTTACTTTGTCTCCTAACTCATTTTCCTAACAAGACAACCTCAATGATAAGACGCACACTGTTTTCAATGCATTTCTTGCTAAAAGAGCTAAGATCGTGATTGTCTCTGTTGCTGAATGAGCTAGGACGCTATTCAACTCTAATCTAAGAGAGACTCACTAACTTCATGTAGGAACACCGTTACTTTGTCTCCTAACTCATTTTCCTAACAAGACAACCTCAATGATAAGACGCACACTGTTTTCAATGCATTTCTTGCTTAAAGAGCTAAGATCGTGATTGTCTCTGTTGCTGAATGAGCTAGGACGCTATTCAACTCTAATATAAGAGAGAGACTCACTAACTTCATGTAGGAACACCGTTACTTTGTCTCCTAACTCATTTTCCTAACAAGACAACCTCAATGATAAGACGCACACTGTTTTCAATGCATTTCTTGCTAAAAGAGCTAAGATCGTGATTGTCTCTGTTGCTGAATGAGCTAGGACGCTATTCAACTCTAATCTAAGAGAGACTCACTAACTTCATGTAGGAACACCGTTACTTTGTCTCCTAACTCATTTTCCTAACAAGACAACCTCAATGATAAGACGCACACTGTTTTCAATGCGTTTCTTGCTAAAAGAGCTAAGATCGTGATTGTCTCTGTTGCTGAATGAGCTAGGACGCTATTCAACTCTAATCTAAGAGAGACTCACTAACTTCATGTAGGAACACCGTTACTTTGTCTCCTAACTCATTTTCCTAACAAGACAACCTCAATGATAAGACGCACACTGTTTTCAATGCATTTCTTGCTAAAAGAGCTAAGATCGTGATTGTCTTTGTTGCTGAATGAGCTAGGACGCTATTCAACTCTAATCTAAGAGAGACTCACTAACTTCATGTAGGAACACCGTTACTTTGTCTCCTAACTCATTTTCCTAACAAGACAACCTCAATGATAAGACGCACACTGTTTTCAATGCATTTCTTGCTAAAAGAGCTAAGATCGTGATTGTCTCTGTTGCTGAATGAGCTAGGACGCTATTCAACTCTAATCTAAGAGAGACTCACTAACTTCATGTAGGAACACCGTTACTTTGTCTCCTAACGCATTTTCCTAACAAGACAACCTCAATGATAAGACGCACACTGTTTTCAATGCATTTCTTGCTAAAAGAGCTAAGATCGTGATTGTCTCTGTTGCTGAATGAGCTAGGACGCTATTCAACTCTAATCTAAGAGAGACTCACTAACTTCATGTAGGAACACCGTTACTTTGTCTCCTAACTCATTTTCCTAACAAGACAACCTCAATGATAAGACGCACACTGTTTTCAATGCATTTCTTGCTAAAAGAGCTAAGATCGTGATTGTCTCTGTTGCTTAATGAGCTAGGACGCTATTCAACTCTAATCTAAGAGAGACTCACTAACTTCATGTAGGAACACCGTTACTTTGTCTCCTAACTCATTTTTCTAACAAGACAACCTCAATGATAAGACGCACACTGTTTTCAATGCATTTCTTGCTAAAAGAGCTAAGATCGTGATTGTCTCTGTTGCTGAATGAGCTAGGACGCTATTCAACTCTAATCTAAGAGAGACTCACTAACTTCATGTAGGAACACCGTTACTTTGTCTCCTAACTCATTTTCCTAACAAGACAACCTCAATGATAAGACGCACACTGTTTTCAATGCATTTCTTGCTAAAAGAGCTAAGATCGTGATTGTCTCTGTTGCTGAATGAGCTAGGACGCTATTCAACTCTAATCTAAGAGAGACTCACTAACTTCATGTAGGAACACCGTTACTTTGTCTCCTAACTCATTTTCCTAACAAGACAACCTCAATGATAAGACGCACACTGTTTTTAATGCATTTATTGCTTAAAGAGCTAAGATCGTGATTGTCTCTGTTGCTGAATGAGCTAGGACGCTATTCAACTCTAATCTAAGAGAGACTCACTAACTTCATGTAGGAACACCGTTACTTTGTCTCCTAACTCATTTTCCTAACAAGACAACCTCAATGATAAGACGCACACTGTTTTTAATGCATTTATTGCTTAAAGAGCTAAGATCGTGATTGTCTCTGTTGCTGAATGAGCTAGGACGCTATTCAACTCTAATATAAGAGAGAGACTCACTAACTTCATGTAGGAACACCGTTACTTTGTCTCCTAACTCATTTTCCTAACAAGACAACCTCAATGATAAGACGCACACTGTTTTCAATGCATTTCTTGCTAAAAGAGCTAAGATCGTGATTGTCTCTGTTGCTGAATGAGCTAGGACGCTATTCAACTCTAATCTAAGAGAGACTCACTAACTTCATGTAGGAACACCGTTACTTTGTCTCCTAACTCATTTTCCTAACAAGACAACCTCAATGATAAGACGCACACTGTTTTCAATGCGTTTCTTGCTAAAAGAGCTAAGATCGTGATTGTCTCTGTTGCTGAATGAGCTAGGACGCTATTCAACTCTAATCTAAGAGAGACTCACTAACTTCATGTAGGAACACCGTTACTTTGTCTCCTAACGCATTTTCCTAACAAGACAACCTCAATGATAAGACGCACACTGTTTTCAATGCATTTCTTGCTAAAAGAGCTAAGATCGTGATTGTCTCTGTTGCTTAATGAGCTAGGACGCTATTCAACTCTAATCTAAGAGAGACTCACTAACTTCATGTAGGAACACCGTTACTTTGTCTCCTAACTCATTTTCCTAACAAGACAACCTCAATGATAAGACGCACACTGTTTTCAATGCATTTCTTGCTAAAAGAGCTAAGATCGTGATTGTCTCTGTTGCTGAATGAGCTAGGACGCTATTCAACTCTAATCTAAGAGAGACTCACTAACTTCATGTAGGAACACCGTTACTTTGTCTCCTAACTCATTTTCCTAACAAGACAACCTCAATGATAAGACGCACACTGTTTTTAATGCATTTATTGCTTAAAGAGCTAAGATCGTGATTGTCTCTGTTGCTGAATGAGCTAGGACGCTATTCAACTCTAATATAAGAGAGAGACTCACTAACTTCATGTAGGAACACCGTTACTTTGTCTCCTAACTCATTTTCCTAACAAGACAACCTCAATGATAAGACGCACACTGTTTTCAATGCATTTCTTGCTAAAAGAGCTAAGATCGTGATTGTCTCTGTTGCTGAATGAGCTAGGACGCTATTCAACTCTAATCTAAGAGAGACTCACTAACTTCATGTAGGAACACCGTTACTTTGTCTCCTAACTCATTTTCCTAACAAGACAACCTCAATGATAAGACGCACACTGTTTTCAATGCGTTTCTTGCTAAAAGAGCTAAGATCGTGATTGTCTCTGTTGCTGAATGAGCTAGGACGCTATTCAACTCTAATCTAAGAGAGACTCACTAACTTCATGTAGGAACACCGTTACTTTGTCTCCTAACTCATTTTCCTAACAAGACAACCTCAATGATAAGACGCACACTGTTTTCAATGCATTTCTTGCTAAAAGAGCTAAGATCGTGATTGTCTCTGTTGCTGAATGAGCTAGGACGCTATTCAACTCTAATCTAAGAGAGACTCACTAACTTCATGTAGGAACACCGTTACTTTGTCTCCTAACTCATTTTCCTAACAAGACAACCTCAATGATAAGACGCACACTGTTTTCAATGCATTTCTTGCTAAAAGAGCTAAGATCGTGATTGTCTCTGTTGCTGAATGAGCTAGGACGCTATTCAACTCTAATCTAAGAGAGACTCACTAACTTCATGTAGGAACACCGTTACTTTGTCTCCTAACTCATTTTCCTAACAAGACAACCTCGATGATAAGACGCATACTGTTTTCAATGCATTTCTTGCTAAAAGAGCTAAGATCGTGATTGTCTCTGTTGCTGAATGAGTTAGGACGCTATTCAACTCTAATCTAAGAGAGACTCACTAACTTCATGTAGGAACACCGTTACTTTGTCTCCTAACTCATTTTCCTAACAAGACAACCTCAATGATAAGATGCACACTGTTTTCAATGCATTTCTTGCTAAAAGAGCTAAGATCGTGATTGTCTCTGTTGCTTAATGAGCTAGGACGCTATTCAACTCTAATCTAAGAGAGACTCACTAACTTCATGTAGGAACACCGTTACTTTGTCTCCTAACTCATTTTTCTAACAAGACAACCTCAATGATAAGACGCACACTGTTTTCAATGCATTTCTTGCTAAAAGAGCTAAGATCGTGATTGTCTCTGTTGCTGAATGAGCTAGGACGCCATTCAACTCTAATCTAAGAGAGACTCACTAACTTCATGTAGGAACACCGTTACTTTGTCTCCTAACTCATTTTCCTAACAAGACAACCTCAATGATAAGACGCACACTGTTTTCAATGCATTTCTTGCTAAAAGAGCTAAGATCGTGATTGTCTCTGTTGCTGAATGAGCTAGGACGCTATTCAACTCTAATCTAAGAGAGACTCACTAACTTCATGTAGGAACACCGTTACTTTGTCTCCTAACTCATTTTCCTAACAAGACAACCTCAATGATAAGACGCACACTGTTTTCAATGCATTTCTTGCTTAAAGAGCTAAGATCGTGATTGTCTCTGTTGCTGAATGAGCTAGGACGCTATTCAACTCTAATATAAGAGAGAGACTCACTAACTTCATGTAGGAACACCGTTACTTTGTCTCCTAACTCATTTTCCTAACAAGACAACCTCAATGATAAGACGCACACTGTTTTCAATGCATTTCTTGCTAAAAGAGCTAAGATCGTGATTGTCTCTGTTGCTGAATGAGCTAGGACGCTATTCAACTCTAATCTAAGAGAGACTCACTAACTTCATGTAGGAACACCGTTACTTTGTCTCCTAACTCATTTTCCTAACAAGACAACCTCAATGATAAGACGCACACTGTTTTCAATGCATTTCTTGCTAAAAGAGCTAAGATCGTGATTGTCTCTGTTGCTGAATGAGCTAGGACGCTATTCAACTCTAATCTAAGAGAGACTCACTAACTTCATGTAGGAACACCGTTACTTTGTCTCCTAACTCATTTTTCTAACAAGACAACCTCAATGATAAGACGCACACTGTTTTCAATGCATTTCTTGCTAAAAGAGCTAAGATCGTGATTGTCTCTGTTGCTGAATGAGCTAGGACGCTATTCAACTCTAATCTAAGAGAGACTCACTAACTTCATGTAGGAACACCGTTACTTTGTCTCCTAACTCATTTTCCTAACAAGACAACCTCAATGATAAGACGCACACTGTTTTCAATGCATTTCTTGCTAAAAGAGCTAAGATCGTGATTGTCTCTGTTGCTGAATGAGCTAGGACGCTATTCAACTCTAATCTAAGAGAGACTCACTAACTTCATGTAGGAACACCGTTACTTTGTCTCCTAACTCATTTTCCTAACAAGACAACCTCAATGATAAGACGCACACTGTTTTCAATGCATTTCTTGCTAAAAGAGCTAAGATCGTGATTGTCTCTGTTGCTGAATGAGCTAGGACGCTATTCAACTCTAATCTAAGAGAGACTCACTAACTTCATGTAGGAACACCGTTACTTTGTCTCCTAACTCATTTTCCTAACAAGACAACCTCAATGATAAGACGCACACTGTTTTCAATGCGTTTCTTGCTAAAAGAGCTAAGATCGTGATTGTCTCTGTTGCTGAATGAGCTAGGACGCTATTCAACTCTAATCTAAGAGAGACTCACTAACTTCATGTAGGAACACCGTTACTTTGTCTCCTAACGCATTTTCCTAACAAGACAACCTCAATGATAAGACGCACACTGATTTCAATGCATTTCTTGCTAAAAGAGCTAAGATCGTGATTGTCTCTGTTGCTGAATGAGCTAGGACGCTATTCAACTCTAATCTAAGAGAGACTCACTAACTTCATGTAGGAACACCGTTACTTTGTCTCCTAACTCATTTTCCTAACAAGACAACCTCAATGATAAGACGCACACTGTTTTCAATGCATTTCTTGCTAAAAGAGCTAAGATCGTGATTGTCTCTGTTGCTTAATGAGCTAGGACGCTATTCAACTCTAATCTAAGAGAGACTCACTAACTTCATGTAGGAACACCGTTACTTTGTCTCCTAACTCATTTTTCTAACAAGACAACCTCAATGATAAGACGCACACTGTTTTCAATGCATTTCTTGCTAAAAGAGCTAAGATCGTGATTGTCTCTGTTGCTGAATGAGCTAGGACGCTATTCAACTCTAATCTAAGAGAGACTCACTAACTTCATGTAGGAACACCGTTACTTTGTCTCCTAACTCATTTTCCTAACAAGACAACCTCAATGATAAGACGCACACTGTTTTCAATGCATTTCTTGCTAAAAGAGCTAAGATCGTGATTGTCTCTGTTGCTGAATGAGCTAGGACGCTATTCAACTCTAATCTAAGAGAGACTCACTAACTTCATGTAGGAACACCGTTACTTTGTCTCCTAACTCATTTTCCTAACAAGACAACCTCAATGATAAGACGCACACTGTTTTCAATGCATTTCTTGCTAAAAGAGCTAAGATCGTGATTGTCTCTGTTGCTGAATGAGCTAGGACGCTATTCAACTCTAATCTAAGAGAGACTCACTAACTTCATGTAGGAACACCGTTACTTTGTCTCCTAACTCATTTTCCTAACAAGACAACCTCGATGATAAGACGCATACTGTTTTCAATGCATTTCTTGCTAAAAGAGCTAAGATCGTGATTGTCTCTGTTGCTGAATGAGTTAGGACGCTATTCAACTCTAATCTAAGAGAGACTCACTAACTTCATGTAGGAACACCGTTACTTTGTCTCCTAACTCATTTTCCTAACAAGACAACCTCAATGATAAGACGCACACTGTTTTCAATGCATTTCTTGCTAAAAGAGCTAAGATCGTGATTGTCTCTGTTGCTTAATGAGCTAGGACGCTATTCAACTCTAATCTAAGAGAGACTCACTAACTTCATGTAGGAACACCGTTACTTTGTCTCCTAACTCATTTTTCTAACAAGACAACCTCAATGATAAGACGCACACTGTTTTCAATGCATTTCTTGCTAAAAGAGCTAAGATCGTGATTGTCTCTGTTGCTGAATGAGCTAGGACGCCATTCAACTCTAATCTAAGAGAGACTCACTAACTTCATGTAGGAACACCGTTACTTTGTCTCCTAACTCATTTTCCTAACAAGACAACCTCAATGATAAGACGCACACTGTTTTCAATGCATTTCTTGCTAAAAGAGCTAAGATCGTGATTGTCTCTGTTGCTGAATGAGCTAGGACGCTATTCAACTCTAATCTAAGAGAGACTCACTAACTTCATGTAGGAACACCGTTACTTTGTCTCCTAACTCATTTTCCTAACAAGACAACCTCAATGATAAGACGCACACTGTTTTCAATGCATTTCTTGCTTAAAGAGCTAAGATCGTGATTGTCTCTGTTGCTGAATGAGCTAGGACGCTATTCAACTCTAATATAAGAGAGAGACTCACTAACTTCATGTAGGAACACCGTTACTTTGTCTCCTAACTCATTTTCCTAACAAGACAACCTCAATGATAAGACGCACACTGTTTTCAATGCATTTCTTGCTAAAAGAGCTAAGATCGTGATTGTCTCTGTTGCTGAATGAGCTAGGACGCTATTCAACTCTAATCTAAGAGAGACTCACTAACTTCATGTAGGAACACCGTTACTTTGTCTCCTAACTCATTTTCCTAACAAGACAACCTCAATGATAAGACGCACACTGTTTTCAATGCGTTTCTTGCTAAAAGAGCTAAGATCGTGATTGTCTCTGTTGCTGAATGAGCTAGGACGCTATTCAACTCTAATCTAAGAGAGACTCACTAACTTCATGTAGGAACACCGTTACTTTGTCTCCTAACTCATTTTCCTAACAAGACAACCTCAATGATAAGACGCACACTGTTTTCAATGCATTTCTTGCTAAAAGAGCTAAGATCGTGATTGTCTCTGTTGCTGAATGAGTTAGGACGCTATTCAACTCTAATCTAAGAGAGACTCACTAACTTCATGTAGGAACACCGTTACTTTGTCTCCTAACTCATTTTTCTAACAAGACAACATCAATGATAAGATGCACACTGTTTTCAATGCATTTCTTGCTAAAAGAGCTAAGATCGTGATTGTCTCTGTTGCTCATTGAGCTAGGACGCTATTCAACTCTAATCTAAGAGAGACTCACTAACTTCATGTAGGAACACCGTTACTTTGTCTCCTAACTCATTTTCCTAACAAGACAACCTCAATGATAAGACGCACACTGTTTTCAATGCATTTCTTGCTAAAAGAGCTAAGATCGTGATTGTCTCTGTTGCTGAATGAGCTAGGACGCTATTCAACTCTAATCTAAGAGAGACTCACTAACTTCATGTAGGAACACCGTTACTTTGTCTCCTAACTCATTTTCCTAACAAGACAACCTCAATGATAAGACGCACACTGTTTTCAATGCATTTCTTGCTTAAAGAGCTAAGATCGTGATTGTCTCTGTTGCTGAATGAGCTAGGACGCTATTCAACTCTAATATAAGAGAGAGACTCACTAACTTCATGTAGGAACACCGTTACTTTGTCTCCTAACTCATTTTCCTAACAAGACAACCTCAATGATAAGACGCACACTGTTTTCAATGCATTTCTTGCTAAAAGAGCTAAGATCGTGATTGTCTCTGTTGCTGAATGAGCTAGGACGCTATTCAACTCTAATCTAAGAGAGACTCACTAACTTCATGTAGGAACACCGTTACTTTGTCTCCTAACTCATTTTCCTAACAAGACAACCTCAATGATAAGACGCACACTGTTTTCAATGCGTTTCTTGCTAAAAGAGCTAAGATCGTGATTGTCTCTGTTGCTGAATGAGCTAGGACGCTATTCAACTCTAATCTAAGAGAGACTCACTAACTTCATGTAGGAACACCGTTACTTTGTCTCCTAACTCATTTTCCTAACAAGACAACCTCAATGATAAGACGCACACTGTTTTCAATGCATTTCTTGCTAAAAGAGCTAAGATCGTGATTGTCTTTGTTGCTGAATGAGCTAGGACGCTATTCAACTCTAATCTAAGAGAGACTCACTAACTTCATGTAGGAACACCGTTACTTTGTCTCCTAACTCATTTTCCTAACAAGACAACCTCAATGATAAGACGCACACTGTTTTCAATGCATTTCTTGCTAAAAGAGCTAAGATCGTGATTGTCTCTGTTGCTGAATGAGCTAGGACGCTATTCAACTCTAATCTAAGAGAGACTCACTAACTTCATGTAGGAACACCGTTACTTTGTCTCCTAACGCATTTTCCTAACAAGACAACCTCAATGATAAGACGCACACTGTTTTCAATGCATTTCTTGCTAAAAGAGCTAAGATCGTGATTGTCTCTGTTGCTGAATGAGCTAGGACGCTATTCAACTCTAATCTAAGAGAGACTCACTAACTTCATGTAGGAACACCGTTACTTTGTCTCCTAACTCATTTTTCTAACAAGACAACCTCAATGATAAGACGCACACTGTTTTCAATGCATTTCTTGCTAAAAGAGCTAAGATCGTGATTGTCTCTGTTGCTGAATGAGCTAGGACGCTATTCAACTCTAATCTAAGAGAGACTCACTAACTTCATGTAGGAACACCGTTACTTTGTCTCCTAACTCATTTTCCTAACAAGACAACCTCAATGATAAGACGCACACTGTTTTCAATGCATTTCTTGCTAAAAGAGCTAAGATCGTAATTGTCTCTGTTGCTGAATGAGCTAGGACGCTATTCAACTCTAATCTAAGAGAGACTCACTAACTTCATGTAGGAACACCGTTACTTTGTCTCCTAACTCATTTTCCTAACAAGACAACCTCAATGATAAGACGCACACTGTTTTTAATGCATTTATTGCTTAAAGAGCTAAGATCGTGATTGTCTCTGTTGCTGAATGAGCTAGGACGCTATTCAACTCTAATATAAGAGAGAGACTCACTAACTTCATGTAGGAACACCGTTACTTTGTCTCCTAACTCATTTTCCTAACAAGACAACCTCAATGATAAGACGCACACTGTTTTCAATGCATTTCTTGCTAAAAGAGCTAAGATCGTGATTGTCTCTGTTGCTGAATGAGCTAGGACGCTATTCAACTCTAATCTAAGAGAGACTCACTAACTTCATGTAGGAACACCGTTACTTTGTCTCCTAACTCATTTTCCTAACAAGACAACCTCAATGATAAGACGCACACTGTTTTCAATGCGTTTCTTGCTAAAAGAGCTAAGATCGTGATTGTCTCTGTTGCTGAATGAGCTAGGACGCTATTCAACTCTAATCTAAGAGAGACTCACTAACTTCATGTAGGAACACCGTTACTTTGTCTCCTAACTCATTTTCCTAACAAGACAACCTCAATGATAAGACGCACACTGTTTTCAATGCATTTCTTGCTAAAAGAGCTAAGATCGTGATTGTCTCTGTTGCTGAATGAGCTAGGACGCTATTCAACTCTAATCTAAGAGAGACTCACTAACTTCATGTAGGAACACCGTTACTTTGTCTCCTAACGCATTTTCCTAACAAGACAACCTCAATGATAAGACGCACACTGTTTTCAATGCATTTCTTGCTAAAAGAGCTAAGATCGTGATTGTCTCTGTTGCTGAATGAGCTAGGACGCTATTCAACTCTAATCTAAGAGAGACTCACTAACTTCATGTAGGAACACCGTTACTTTGTCTCCTAACTCATTTTCCTAACAAGACAACCTCAATGATAAGACGCACACTGTTTTCAATGCATTTCTTGCTAAAAGAGCTAAGATCGTGATTGTCTCTGTTGCTTAATGAGCTAGGACGCTATTCAACTCTAATCTAAGAGAGACTCACTAACTTCATGTAGGAACACCGTTACTTTGTCTCCTAACTCATTTTTCTAACAAGACAACCTCAATGATAAGACGCACACTGTTTTCAATGCATTTCTTGCTAAAAGAGCTAAGATCGTGATTGTCTCTGTTGCTGAATGAGCTAGGACGCTATTCAACTCTAATCTAAGAGAGACTCACTAACTTCATGTAGGAACACCGTTACTTTGTCTCCTAACTCATTTTCCTAACAAGACAACCTCAATGATAAGACGCACACTGTTTTCAATGCATTTCTTGCTAAAAGAGCTAAGATCGTGATTGTCTCTGTTGCTGAATGAGCTAGGACGCTATTCAACTCTAATCTAAGTGAGACTCACTAACTTCATGTAGGAACACCGTTACTTTGTCTCCTAACTCATTTTCCTAACAAGACAACCTCAATGATAAGACGCACACTGTTTTTAATGCATTTATTGCTTAAAGAGCTAAGATCGTGATTGTCTCTGTTGCTGAATGAGCTAGGACGCTTTTCAACTCTAATATAAGAGAGAGACTCACTAACTTCATGTAGGAACACCGTTACTTTGTCTCCTAACTCATTTTCCTAACAAGACAACCTCAATGATAAGACGCACACTGTTTTCAATGCATTTCTTGCTAAAAGAGCTAAGATCGTGATTGTCTCTGTTGCTGAATGAGCTAGGACGCTATTCAACTCTAATCTAAGAGAGACTCACTAACTTCATGTAGGAACACCGTTACTTTGTCTCCTAACTCATTTTCCTAACAAGACAACCTCAATGATAAGACGCACACTGTTTTCAATGCGTTTCTTGCTAAAAGAGCTAAGATCGTGATTGTCTCTGTTGCTGAATGAGCTAGGACGCTATTCAACTCTAATCTAAGAGAGACTCACTAACTTCATGTAGGAACACCGTTACTTTGTCTCCTAACTCATTTTCCTAACAAGACAACCTCAATGATAAGACGCACACTGTTTTCAATGCATTTCTTGCTAAAAGAGCTAAGATCGTGATTGTCTCTGTTGCTGAATGAGCTAGGACGCTATTCAACTCTAATCTAAGAGAGACTCACTAACTTCATGTAGGAACACCGTTACTTTGTCTCCTAACTCATTTTCCTAACAAGACAACCTCAATGATAAGACGCACACTGTTTTCAATGCATTTCTTGCTAAAAGAGCTAAGATCGTGATTGTCTCTGTTGCTGAATGAGCTAGGACGCTATTCAACTCTAATCTAAGAGAGACTCACTAACTTCATGTAGGAACACCGTTACTTTGTCTCCTAACTCATTTTCCTAACAAGACAACCTCGATGATAAGACGCATACTGTTTTCAATGCATTTCTTGCTAAAAGAGCTAAGATCGTGATTGTCTCTGTTGCTGAATGAGTTAGGACGCTATTCAACTCTAATCTAAGAGAGACTCACTAACTTCATGTAGGAACACCGTTACTTTGTCTCCTAACTCATTTTCCTAACAAGACAACCTCAATGATAAGACGCACACTGTTTTCAATGCATTTCTTGCTAAAAGAGCTAAGATCGTGATTGTCTCTGTTGCTGAATGAGCTTAGGACGCTATTCAACTTTAATCTAAGAGAGACTCACTAACTTCATGTAGGAACACCGTTACTTTGTCTCCTAACTCATTTTCCTAACAAGACAACCTCAATGATAAGACGCACACTGTTTTCAATGCATTTCTTGCTAAAAGAGCTAAGATCGTGATTGTCTCTGTTGCTGAATGAGCTAGGACGCTATTCAACTCTAATCTAAGAGAGACTCACTAACTTCATGTAGGAACACCGTTACTTTGTCTCCTAACTCATTTTTCTAACAAGACAACCTCAATGATAAGACGCACACTGTTTTCAATGCATTTCTTGCTAAAAGAGCTAAGATCGTGATTGTCTCTGTTGCTGAATGAGCTAGGACGCCATTCAACTCTAATCTAAGAGAGACTCACTAACTTCATGTAGGAACACCGTTACTTTGTCTCCTAACTCATTTTCCTAACAAGACAACCTCAATGATAAGACGCACACTGTTTTCAATGCATTTCTTGCTAAAAGAGCTAAGATCGTGATTGTCTCTGTTGCTGAATGAGCTAGGACGCTATTCAACTCTAATCTAAGAGAGACTCACTAACTTCATGTAGGAACACCGTTACTTTGTCTCCTAACTCATTTTCCTAACAAGACAACCTCAATGATAAGACGCACACTGTTTTCAATGCATTTCTTGCTTAAAGAGCTAAGATCGTGATTGTCTCTGTTGCTGAATGAGCTAGGACGCTATTCAACTCTAATATAAGAGAGAGACTCACTAACTTCATGTAGGAACACCGTTACTTTGTCTCCTAACTCATTTTCCTAACAAGACAACCTCAATGATAAGACGCACACTGTTTTCAATGCATTTCTTGCTAAAAGAGCTAAGATCGTGATTGTCTCTGTTGCTGAATGAGCTAGGTCGCTATTCAACTCTAATCTAAGAGAGACTCACTAACTTCATGTAGGAACACCGTTACTTTGTCTCCTAACTCATTTTCCTAACAAGACAACCTCAATGATAAGACGCACACTGTTTTCAATGCGTTTCTTGCTAAAAGAGCTAAGATCGTGATTGTCTCTGTTGCTGAATGAGCTAGGACGCTATTCAACTCTAATCTAAGAGAGACTCACTAACTTCATGTAGGAACACCGTTACTTTGTCTCCTAACTCATTTTCCTAACAAGACAACCTCAATGATAAGACGCACACTGTTTTCAATGCATTTCTTGCTAAAAGAGCTAAGATCGTGATTGTCTTTGTTGCTGAATGAGCTAGGACGCTATTCAACTCTAATCTAAGAGAGACTCACTAACTTCATGTAGGAACACCGTTACTTTGTCTCCTAACTCATTTTCCTAACAAGACAACCTCAATGATAAGACGCACACTGTTTTCAATGCATTTCTTGCTAAAAGAGCTAAGATCGTGATTGTCTCTGTTGCTGAATGAGCTAGGACGCTATTCAACTCTAATCTAAGAGAGACTCACTAACTTCATGTAGGAACACAGTTACTTTGTCTCCTAACGCATTTTCCTAACAAGACAACCTCAATGATAAGACGCACACTGTTTTCAATGCATTTCTTGCTAAAAGAGCTAAGATCGTGATTGTCTCTGTTGCTGAATGAGCTAGGACGCTATTCAACTCTAATCTAAGAGAGACTCACTAACTTCATGTAGGAACACCGTTACTTTGTCTCCTAACTCATTTTCCTAACAAGACAACCTCAATGATAAGACGCACACTGTTTTTAATGCATTTATTGCTTAAAGAGCTAAGATCGTGATTGTCTCTGTTGCTGAATGAGCTAGGACGCTATTCAACTCTAATATAAGAGAGAGACTCACTAACTTCATGTAGGAACACCGTTACTTTGTCTCCTAACTCATTTTCCTAACAAGACAACCTCAATGATAAGACGCACACTGTTTTCAATGCATTTCTTGCTAAAAGAGCTAAGATCGTGATTGTCTCTGTTGCTGAATGAGCTAGGACGCTATTCAACTCTAATCTAAGAGAGACTCACTAACTTCATGTAGGAACACCGTTACTTTGTCTCCTAACTCATTTTCCTAACAAGACAACCTCAATGATAAGACGCACACTGTTTTCAATGCATTTCTTGCTAAAAGAGCTAAGATCGTGATTGTCTCTGTTGCTGAATGAGCTAGGACGCTATTCAACTCTAATCTAAGAGAGACTCACTAACTTCATGTAGGAACACCGTTACTTTGTCTCCTAACTCATTTTCCTAACAAGACAACCTCAATGATAAGACGCACACTGTTTTCAATGCATTTCTTGCTAAAAGAGCTAAGATCGTGATTGTCTCTGTTGCTGAATGAGCTAGGACGCTATTCAACTCTAATCTAAGAGAGACTCACTAACTTCATGTAGGAACACCGTTACTTTGTCTCCTAACTCATTTTCCTAACAAGACAACCTCGATGATAAGACGCATACTGTTTTCAATGCATTTCTTGCTAAAAGAGCTAAGATCGTGATTGTCTCTGTTGCTGAATGAGTTAGGACGCTATTCAACTCTAATCTAAGAGAGACTCACTAACTTCATGTAGGAACACCGTTACTTTGTCTCCTAACTCATTTTCCTAACAAGACAACCTCAATGATAAGACGCACACTGTTTTCAATGCATTTCTTGCTAAAAGAGCTAAGATCGTGATTGTCTCTGTTGCTGAATGAGCTTAGGACGCTATTCAACTTTAATCTAAGAGAGACTCACTAACTTCATGTAGGAACACCGTTACTTTGTCTCCTAACTCATTTTCCTAACAAGACAACCTCAATGATAAGACGCACACTGTATTCAATGCATTTCTTGCTAAAAGAGCTAAGATCGTGATTGTCTCTGTTGCTTAATGAGCTAGGACGCTATTCAACTCTAATCTAAGAGAGACTCACTAACTTCATGTAGGAACACCGTTACTTTGTCTCCTAACTCATTTTTCTAACAAGACAACCTCAATGATAAGACGCACACTGTTTTCAATGCATTTCTTGCTAAAAGAGCTAAGATCGTGATTGTCTCTGTTGCTGAATGAGCTAGGACGCCATTCAACTCTAATCTAAGAGAGACTCACTAACTTCATGTAGGAACACCGTTACTTTGTCTCCTAACTCATTTTCCTAACAAGACAACCTCAATGATAAGACGCACACTGTTTTCAATGCATTTCTTGCTAAAAGAGCTAAGATCGTGATTGTCTCTGTTGCTGAATGAGCTAGGACGCTATTCAACTCTAATCTAAGAGAGACTCACTAACTTCATGTAGGAACACCGTTACTTTGTCTCCTAACTCATTTTCCTAACAAGACAACCTCAATGATAAGACGCACATTGTTTTCAATGCATTTCTTGCTTAAAGAGCTAAGATCGTGATTGTCTCTGTTGCTGAATGAGCTAGGACGCTATTCAACTCTAATCTAAGAGAGAGACTCACTAACTTCATGTAGGAACACCGTTACTTTGTCTCCTAACTCATTTTCCTAACAAGACAACCTCAATGATAAGACACACATTGTTTTCCATGCATTTCCTGCTAAAGGAGCTATGTTCGTGATTATCTCTGTTGCTGAACGAGCCAGAAGGTTATTCTGCTCAAATCTATAAGAGACCAACTTACTTCATGTAGAAACACTGTTAGTTTGCCTCCTAACTCAATTTTCTAACAAGACAACCTCAATGATAAGACACACATTGTTTTCCATGCATTTCTTGCTGAAGGAGCTATGTTCGTGATTATCTCTGTTGCTGAACGAGCTGGTAGCTTATTCTGCTCAGATCTAAAATAGACCAACTTACTTCATGTAGAAACACTGTTAGTTTGCCTCCTAACTCATTTTCCTAACAAGATAACCTCAATGATAAGACACACATTGTTTTACATGCATTTCTTGCTAAAGGAGCTATGTTCGTGATTATCTCTGTTGCTGAACGAGCTGGTAGGTTATTCTGATCAGATCTAAAATAGACCAACTTACTTCATGTAGAAACAATGTTAGTTTGCCTTCTAACTCATTTTCCTAACAAGACAGCCTCAATGATAAGACGCACATTGTTTTCCATGCATTTCTTGCTAAAGGAGCTATGTTAGTGATTATCTCTGTTGCTGAACGAGCTCGAGGGTTATTTTGCTCAGATCTAAAAGAGATCAACTAACTTAATGTTCAGACACTGTTAGTTTGCCTCCTAACTCATTTTCCTAACAAGACAACCTCAATGATAAAACACACATTGTTTTCCATGCATTTCTTGCTAAAGGAGCTATGTTCGTAATTATCTCTGTTGCTGAATGAGTTAGCAGGTTATTCTGCTCAGATCTAAAAGAGACCAACTAACTTTATGTAGAAACACTGTTAGTTTGCCTCCTAACTCATTTTCCTAACAAGACAACCTCAATGATAATACACACATTGTTTTCCATGCATTTCTTGCTAAGGGAGCTATGTTTGTGATTATCTCTGTTGATGAACGAGCCAGAAGGTTATTCTGCTCAGATCTAAAACAGACCAACTTACTTCATGTAGAAACTCTGTTCGTTTGCCTCCTAACTCATTTTCCTAACAAGACAACCTCAATGATAAGACACACATTGTTTTCCATGCATTTCTTGGTAAAGGGGCTATGTTCGTGATTATCTCTGTTGCTAAATGAGCTGGTAGGTTATTCTGCTCAGATCTAAAAGAGACCAACTAATTTCATGTAGAAACACTGTTAGTTTGCCTCCTAACTCATTTACCTAAAAAGACAACCTCAATGATAAGACACACATTGTTTTCCATGCATTTCTTGCTAAAGGAGCTATGTTCGTGATTATCTCTGTTGCTGAACGAGCTGGTAGGTTATTCTGCTCAGATCTAAAAGAGACCAACTAATTTCATGTAGAAACACTGTTAGTTTGCCTCCTAACTCATTTTCCTAACAAGACAACCTCAATGATAAGACACATATTGTTTTCCATGCATTTCTTTCTAAAGGAGCTATGTTCGTGATTATCTCTGTTGCTGAACGAGTTAGCAGGTTATTCTGCTCAGATCTAAAAGAGACCAACTAACTTCATGTAGAAACACTGTTAGTTTGCCTCCTAACTCATTTTCCTAACAAGACAGCAACAATAATAAAGACGCACATTGTTTTCCATGCATTTCTTGCTAAAGGAGCTATGTTCGTGATTATCTCTGTTGCTGAACGAGCCAAAAGGTTATTCTGCTCAGATCTAAAATAGACCAACTTACTTCATGTAGAAACACTGTTAGTTTGCCTCCTAACTCATTTTCCTAACAAGACAACCTCAATGATAAGACACACATTGTTTTCCACGCATTTCTTGCAATGAGAGCTATGTTCGTGATTATCTCTGTTGCTGAACGAGCTAGCAGGTTATTCTGCTCAGATCTAAGAGACCAACTAACTTTATGTAGAAACACTGTTAGTTTGCCTCCTAACTCATTTTCCTAACAAGACAACCTCAATGATAAGACACACATTGTTTTCCATGCATTTCTTGCTAAAGGAGCTATGTTCGTGATTATCTCTGTTGCTGAACGAGCTAGCAGGTTATTCTGCTCAGATGTAAAATAGACCAACTAACTTTATGTAGAAACACTGTTAGTTTGCCTCCTAACTCATTTACCTAAAAAGACAACCTCAACGATAAGACACACATTGTTTTCCATGCATTTCTTGCTAAAGGAGCTATGTTCGTGATTATCTCTGTTGCTGAACGAGCTGGTAGGTTATTCTGCTCAGATCTAAAAGAGACCAACTAATTTCATGTAGAAACACTGTTAGTTTGCCTCCTAACTCATTTTCCTAACAAGACAACCTCAATGATAAGACACATATTGTTTTCCATGCATTTCTTTCTAAAGGAGCTATGTTCGTGATTATCTCTGTTGCTGAACGAGTTAGCAGGTTATTCTGCTCAGATCTAAAAGAGACCAACTAACTTCATGTAGAAACACTGTTAGTTTGCCTCCTAACTCATTTTCCTAACAAGACAGCAACAATAATAAAGACACACATTGTTTTCCATGCATTTCTTGCTAAAGGAGCTATGTTCGTGATTATCTCTGTTGCTGAACGAGCCAAAAGGTTATTCTGCTCAGATCTAAAATAGACCAACTTACTTCATGTAGAAACACTGTTAGTTTGCCTCCTAACTCATTTTCCTAACAAGACAACCTCAATGATAAGACACACATTGTTTTCCATGCATTTCTTGCTAAAGGAGCTTTGTTCGTGATTATCTCTGTTGCTAAATGAGCTGGCAGCTTATTCTGCTCAGATCTAAAAGAGACCAACTTACTTCATGTAGAAACAGTGTTAGTTTGCCTCCTAACTCATTTTCCTAACAAGATAACCTCAATGATAAGACACAAATTGTTTTCCATGTATTTCTTGCTAAAGGAGCTATGTTCGTGATTATCTCTGTTGCTGAACGAGCTAGCAGGTTATTCTGCTCAGATCTAAAAGAGACCAACTAATTTCATGTAGAAACACTGTTAGTTTGCCTCCTAACTCATTTTCCTAACAAGACAACCTCAATGATAAGACACATATTGTTTTCCATGCATTTCTTTCTAAAGGAGCTATGTTCGTGATTATCTCTGTTGCTGAACGAGTTAGCAGGTTATTCTGCTCAGATCTAAAAGAGACCAACTAACTTCATGTAGAAACACTGTTAGTTTGCCTCCTAACTCATTTTCCTAACAAGACAGCAACAATAATAAAGACACACATTGTTTTCCATGCATTTCTTGCTAAAGGAGCTATGTTCGTGATTATCTCTGTTGCTGAACGAGCCAAAAGGTTATTCTGCTCAGATCTAAAATAGACCAACTTACTTCATGTAGAAACACTGTTAGTTTGCCTCCTAACTCATTTTCCTAACAAGACAACCTCAATGATAAGACACACATTGTTTTCCATGCATTTCTTGCTAAAGGAGCTTTGTTCGTGATTATCTCTGTTGCTAAATGAGCTGGCAGCTTATTCTGCTCAGATCTAAAAGAGACCAACTTACTTCATGTAGAAACAGTGTTAGTTTGCCTCCTAACTCATTTTCCTAACAAGATAACCTCAATGATAAGACACAAATTGTTTTCCATGTATTTCTTGCTAAAGGAGCTATGTTCGTGATTATCTCTGTTGCTGAACGAGCTAGCAGGTTATTCTGCTCAGATCTAAAAGAGACCAACTAACTTTATGTAGAAACACTGTTAGTTTGCCTCCTAACTCATTTACCTAACAAGACAACCTCAATGATAAGACACACATTGTTTCCATGCATTTCTTGCTAAAGGAGCTATGTTTGTGATTATCTCTGTTGCTGAACGAGCTGGTAGGTTATTCTTCTCAGATCTAAAAGAGACCAACTAACTTTATGTAGAAACACTGTTAGTTTGCCTCCTAACTCATTTTCCTAACAAGACAACCTCAATGATAAGACACACATTGTTTTCCATGCAATTCTTGCTAAAGGAGCTATGTTTGTAATTATCTCTGTTGCTTAACGAGCAAGCAGGTTATTCTCCTCAGATCTAAAAGAGACCAACTAACTTTATGTAGAAACACTGTTAGTTTGCCTACTAACTCATTTTCCTAACAAGACAACCTCAATGATAAGACGCACATTGTTTTCCATGCATTTCTTGCTAAGGAGCTAAGTTCGTGATTATCTCTGTTGCTGAACGAGCTGGTAGGTTATTCTGCTCAGATCTGAAATAGACCAACATACTTCATATAGAAACACTGATAGTTTGCCTCCTAACTCATTTTCCTAACAAGACAACCTCAATGATAAGACACACATTGTTTTCCATGCATTTCCTGCTAAAGGAGCTATGTTCGTGATTATCTCTGTTGCTGAACGAGCCAGAAGGTTATTCTGCTCAAATCTATAAGAGACCAACTTACTTCATGTAGAAACACTGTTAGTTTGCCTCCTAACTCAATTTCCTAACAAGACAACCTCAATGATAAGACACACATTGTTTTCCATGCATTTCTTGCTGAAGGAGCTATGTTCGTGATTATCTCTGTTGCTGAACGAGCTGGTAGGTTATTCTGATCAGATCTAAAATAGACCAACTTACTTCATGTAGAAACACTGTTAGTTTGCCTTCTAACTCATTTTCCTAACAAGACAGCCTCAATGATAAGACCCACATTGTTTTCCATGCATTTCTTGCTAAAGGAGCTAGGTTCGTGATTATCTCTGTTGCTGAACGAGCCAGAAGGTTATTCTGCTCAGATCTAAAAGAGACCAACTTACTTCATGTAGAAAACCTGTTAGTTTGCCTCCTAACTCATTTTCCTAAAAAGACAACCTCAATGATAAAACACACATTGTTTTCCATGCATTTCTTGCTAAAGGAGCTATGTTCGTAATTATCTCTGTTGCTGAACGAGTTAGCAGGTTTTTCTGCTCAGATCTAAAAGAGACCAACTAACTTTATGTAGAAACACTGTTAGTTTGCCTCCTAACTCATTTTCCTAAAAAGACAACCTCAATGATAAGACACACATTGTTTTCCATGCATTTCTTGCTAAGGGAGCTATGTTTGTGATTATCTCTGTTGATGAACGAGCCAGAAGGTTATTCTGCTCAGATCTAAAACAGACCAACTTAATTCATGTAGAAACTCTGTTCGTTTGCCTCCTAACTCATTTTCCTAACAATACAACCTCAATGATAAGACACACATTGTTTTCCATGCATTTCTTGGTAAAGGGGCTATGTTCGTGATTATCTCTGTTGCTAAATGAGCTGGTAGGTTATTCTGCTCAGATCTAAAAGAGACCAACTAATTTCATGTAGAAACACTGTTAGTTTGCCTCCTAACTCATTTACCTAAAAAGACAACCTCAAGGATAAGACACACATTGTTTTCCATGCATTTCTTGCTAAAGGAGCTATGTTCGTGATTATCTCTGTTGCTGAACGAGCTGGTAGGTTATTCTGCTCAGATCTAAAAGAGACCAACTAATTTCATGTAGAAACACTGTTAGCTTGCCTCCTAACTCATTTTCCTAACAAGACAACCTCAATGATAAGACACATATTGTTTTCCATGCATTTCTTTCTAAAGGAGCTATGTTCGTGATTATCTCTGTTGCTGAACGAGTTAGCAGGTTATTCTGCTCAGATCTAAAAGAGACCAACTAACTTCATGTAGAAACACTGTTAGTTTGCCTCCTAACTCATTTTCCTAACAAGACAGCAACAATAATAAAGACGCACATTGTTTTCCATGCATTTCTTGCTAAAGGAGCTATGTTCGTGATTATCTCTGTTGCTGAACGAGCCAAAAGGTTATTCTGCTCAGATCTAAAATAGACCAACTTACTTCATGTAGAAACACTGTTAGTTTGCCTCCTAACTCATTTTCCTAACAAGACAACCTCAATGATAAGACACACATTGTTTTCCATGCATTTCTTGCTATAAGAGCTATGTTCGTGATTATCTCTGTTGCTGAACGAGCTAGCAGGTTATTCTGCTCAGATCTAACAGACCAACTAACTTTATGTAGAAACACTGTTAGTTTGCCTCCTAACTCATTTTCCTAACAAGACAACCTCAATGATAAGACACATATTGTTTTCCATGCATTTCTTGCTAAAGGAGCTATGTTCGTGATTATCTCTGTTGCTGAACGAGTTAGCAGGTTATTCTGCTCAGATCTAAAAGAGACCAACTAACTTCATGTAGAAACACTGTTAGTTTGCCTCCTAACTCATTTTCCTAACAAGACAGCAACAATAATAAAGACGCACATTGTTTTCCATGCATTTCTTGCTAAAGGAGCTATGTTCGTGATTATCTCTGTTGCTGAACGAGCCAAAAGGTTATTCTGCTCAGATCTAAAATAGACCAACTTACTTCATGTAGAAACACTGCTAGTTTGCCTCCTAACTCATTTTCTTAACAAGACAACCTCAATGATAAGACACACATTGTTTTCCATGCATTTCTTGCTAAAGGAGCTTTGTTCGTGATTATCTCTGTTGCTGAACGAGCTGACAGCTTATTCTGCTCAGATCTAAAATAGACCAACTTACTTCATGTAGAAACACTGTTAGTTTGCCTCCTAATTCATTTTCCTAACAAGATAACCTCAATGATAAGACACACATTGTTTTCCATGCATTTCTTGCTAAAGGAGCTATGTTCGTGATTATCTCTGTTGCTGAACGAGTTAGCAGGTTATTCTGCTCAAATCTAAAAGAGACCAACTAACTGTATGTAGAAACACTGTTAGTTTGCCTCCTAACTCATTTTCCTAACAAGACAGCCTCAATAATAAGACGCACAATGTTTTCCATGCATTTCTTGCTAAAGGAGCTATGTTCGTGATTATCTCTGTTGCTGAAAGAGCCAGAAGGTTATTCTGCTCAGATCTAAAAGAGACCAACTTACTTCATGTAGAAACACTGTTAGTTTGCCTCCTAACTCATTTTCCTAACAAGACAACCTCAATGATAAGACACACATTGTTTTCCATGCATTTCTTGCTAAAGGAGCTATGTTCGTGATTATCTCTGTTGCTGAACGAGCTGGTAGGTTATTCTGCTCAGATCTAAAATAGACCAACATACTTCATGTAGAAACACTGTTAGTTTGCCTTCTAACTCATTTTCCTAACAAGACAACCTCAATAATAAGACGCACAATGTTTTCCATGCATTTCTTGCTAAAGGAGCTATGTTCGTGATTATCTCTGTTGCTGAACGAGTTAGCAGGTTATTCCGCTCAAATCTAAAAGAGACCAACTAACTGTATGTAGAAACACTGTTAGTTTGCCTCCTAACTCATTTTCCTAACAAGACAACCTCAATGATAAGACACACATTGTTTTCCATGCATTTCTTGCTAAAGGAGCTATGTTTGTGATTATCTCTGTTGCTGAACGAGCTGGTAGGTTATTCTGCTCAGATGTAAAAGAGACCAACTTACTTCATGTAGAAACACTGTTAGTTTGCCTCCTAACTCATTTTCCTAACAAGACAACCTCAATGATAAAACACACATTGTTTTCCATGCATTTCTTGCTAAAGGAGCTATGTTCGTAATTATCTCTGTTGCTGAACGAGTTAGCAGGTTATTCTGCTCAGATCTAAAAGAGACCAACTAACTTTATGTAGAAAGACTGTTAGTTTGCCTCCTAACTCATTTTCCTAACAAGACAACCTCAATGATAAGACGCACATTGTTTTCCATGCATTTCTTACTAAGGAGCTAAGTTCGTGATTATCTCTGTTGCTGAACGAGCTGGTAGGTTATTCTGCTCAGATCTAAAATAGACCAACATACTTCATATAGAAACACTGATAGTTTGCCTCCTAACTCATTTTCCTAACAAGACAACCTCAATGATAAGACACATTTTGTTTTCCATGCATTTCTTGCTAAAGGAGCTATGTTCGTGATTATCTCTGTTGCTGAACGAGCTGGTAGGTTATTCTGCTCAGATCTAAAAGAGACCAACTTACTTCATGTAGAAACACTGTTAGTTTGCCTCCTAACTCATTTTCCTAACAAGACAACCTCAATGATAAAACACACATTGTTTTCCATGCATTTCTTGCTAAAGGAGCTATGTTTGTAATTATCTCTGTTGCTTAACGAGCTAGCAGGTTATTCTGCTCAAATCTATAAGAGACCAACTTACTTCATGTAGAAACACTGTTAGTTTGCCTCCTAACTCATTTTCCTAACAAGACAACCTCAATGATAAGACACACATTGTTTTCCATGCATTTCTTGCTAAAGGAGCTATGTTCGTGATTATCTCTGTTGCTGAACGAGCTAGCAGGTTATTCTCCTCAGATCTAAAATAGACCAACTAAATTTATGTAGAAACACTGTTAGTTTGCCTCCTAACTCATTTTCCTAACAAGACAACCTCAATGATAAGACACACATTGTTTTCCATGCATTTCTTGCTAAAGGAGCTATGTTTGTGATTATCTCTGTTGCTGAACGAGCTAGTAGGTTATTCTGCTCAGATCTAAAAGAGACCAACTTACTTCATGTAGAAACACTGTTAGTTTTCCTCCTAACTCATTTTCCTAACAAGACAACCTCAATGATAAAACACACATTGTTTTCCATGCATTTCTTGCTAAAGGAGCTATGTTCGTAATTATCTCTGTTGCTGAACGAGTTAGCAGGTTATTCTGCTCAGATCTAAAAGAGACCAACTAACTTTATGTAGAAACACTGTTAGTTTGCCTCCTAACTCATTTTCCTAACAAGACAACCTCAATGATAAGACGCACATTGTTTTCCATGCATTTCTTGCTAAGGAGCTAAGTTCGTGATTATCTCTGTTGCTGAACGAGCTGGTAGGTTATTCTGCTCAGATCTGAAATAGACCAACATACTTCATATAGAAACACTGATAGTTTGCCTCCTAACTCATTTTCCTAACAAGACAACCTCAATGATAAGACACACATTGTTTTCCATGCATTTCCTGCTAAAGGAGCTATGTTCGTGATTATCTCTGTTGCTGAACGAGCCAGAAGGTTATTCTGCTCAAATCTATAAGAGACCAACTTACTTCATGTAGAAACACTGTTAGTTTGCCTCCTAACTCAATTTCCTAACAAGACAACCTCAATGATAAGACACACATTGTTTTCCATGCATTTCTTGCTGAAGGAGCTATGTTCGTGATTATCTCTGTTGCTGAACGAGCTGGTAGCTTATTCTGCTCAGATCTAAAATAGACCAACTTACTTCATGTAGAAACACTGTTAGTTTGCCTCCTAACTCATTTTCCTAACAAGATAACCTCAATGATAAGACACACATTGTTTTACATGCATTTCTTGCTAAAGGAGCTATGTTCGTGATTATCTCTGTTGCTGAACGAGCTGGTAGGTTATTCTGATCAGATCTAAAATAGACCAACTTACTTCATGTAGAAACAATGTTAGTTTGCCTTCTAACTCATTTTCCTAACAAGACAGCCTCAATGATAAGACGCACATTGTTTTCCATGCATTTCTTGCTAAAGGAGCTAGGTTCGTGATTATCTCTGTTGCTGAACGAGCCAGAAGGTTATTCTGCTCAGATCTAAAAGAGACCAACTTACTTCATGTAGAAAACCTGTTAGTTTGCCTCCTAACTCATTTTCCTAACATGACAACCTCAATGATAAGACGGACATTGTTTTCCATGCATTTCTTGCTAAAGGAGCTATGTTAGTGATTATCTCTGTTGCTGAACGAGCTCGAGGGTTATTTTGCTCAGATCTAAAAGAGATCAACTAACTTAATGTTCAGACACTGTTAGTTTGCCTCCTAACTCATTTTCCTAACAAGACAACCTCAATGATAAAACACACATTGTTTTCCATGCATTTCTTGCTAAAGGAGCTATGTTCGTAATTATCTCTGTTGCTGAATGAGTTAGCAGGTTATTCTGCTCAGATCTAAAAGAGACCAACTAACTTTATGTAGAAACACTGTTAGTTTGCCTCCTAACTCATTTTCCTAACAAGACAACCTCAATGATAATACACACATTGTTTTCCATGCATTTCTTGCTAAGGGAGCTATGTTTGTGATTATCTCTGTTGATGAACGAGCCAGAAGGTTATTCTGCTCAGATCTAAAACAGACCAACTTACTTCATGTAGAAACTCTGTTCGTTTGCCTCCTAACTCATTTTCCTAACAAGACAACCTCAATGATAAGACACACATTGTTTTCCATGCATTTCTTGGTAAAGGGGCTATGTTCGTGATTATCTCTGTTGCTAAATGAGCTGGTAGGTTATTCTGCTCAGATCTAAAAGAGACCAACTAATTTCATGTAGAAACACTGTTAGTTTGCCTCCTAACTCATTTACCTAAAAAGACAACCTCAATGATAAGACACACATTGTTTTCCATGCATTTCTTGCTAAAGGAGCTATGTTCGTGATTATCTCTGTTGCTGAACGAGCTGGTAGGTTATTCTGCTCAGATCTAAAAGAGACCAACTAATTTCATGTAGAAACACTGTTAGTTTGCCTCCTAACTCATTTTCCTAACAAGACAACCTCAATGATAAGACACATATTGTTTTCCATGCATTTCTTTCTAAAGGAGCTATGTTCGTGATTATCTCTGTTGCTGAACGAGTTAGCAGGTTATTCTGCTCAGATCTAAAAGAGACCAACTAACTTCATGTAGAAACACTGTTAGTTTGCCTCCTAACTCATTTTCCTAACAAGACAGCAACAATAATAAAGACGCACATTGTTTTCCATGCATTTCTTGCTAAAGGAGCTATGTTCGTGATTATCTCTGTTGCTGAACGAGCCAAAAGGTTATTCTGCTCAGATCTAAAATAGACCAACTTACTTCATGTAGAAACACTGTTAGTTTGCCTCCTAACTCATTTTCCTAACAAGACAACCTCAATGATAAGACACACATTGTTTTCCACGCATTTCTTGCAATGAGAGCTATGTTCGTGATTATCTCTGTTGCTGAACGAGCTAGCAGGTTATTCTGCTCAGATCTAAGAGACCAACTAACTTTATGTAGAAACACTGTTAGTTTGCCTCCTAACTCATTTTCCTAACAAGACAACCTCAATGATAAGACACACATTGTTTTCCATGCATTTCTTGCTAAAGGAGCTATGTTCGTGATTATCTCTGTTGCTGAACGAGCTAGCAGGTTATTCTGCTCAGATGTAAAATAGACCAACTAACTTTATGTAGAAACACTGTTAGTTTGCCTCCTAACTCATTTACCTAAAAAGACAACCTCAACGATAAGACACACATTGTTTTCCATGCATTTCTTGCTAAAGGAGCTATGTTCGTGATTATCTCTGTTGCTGAACGAGCTGGTAGGTTATGCTGCTCAGATCTAAAAGAGACCAACTAATTTCATGTAGAAACACTGTTAGTTTGCCTCCTAACTCATTTTCCTAACAAGACAACCTCAATGATAAGACACATATTGTTTTCCATGCATTTCTTTCTAAAGGAGCTATGTTCGTGATTATCTCTGTTGCTGAACGAGTTAGCAGGTTATTCTGCTCAGATCTAAAAGAGACCAACTAACTTCATGTAGAAACACTGTTAGTTTGCCTCCTAACTCATTTTCCTAACAAGACAGCAACAATAATAAAGACACACATTGTTTTCCATGCATTTCTTGCTAAAGGAGCTATGTTCGTGATTATCTCTGTTGCTGAACGAGCCAAAAGGTTATTCTGCTCAGATCTAAAATAGACCAACTTACTTCATGTAGAAACACTGTTAGTTTGCCTCCTAACTCATTTTCCTAACAAGACAACCTCAATGATAAGACACACATTGTTTTCCATGCATTTCTTGCTAAAGGAGCTTTGTTCGTGATTATCTCTGTTGCTAAATGAGCTGGCAGCTTATTCTGCTCAGATCTAAAAGAGACCAACTTACTTCATGTAGAAACAGTGTTAGTTTGCCTCCTAACTCATTTTCCTAACAAGATAACCTCAATGATAAGACACAAATTGTTTTCCATGTATTTCTTGCTAAAGGAGCTATGTTCGTGATTATCTCTGTTGCTGAACGAGCTAGCAGGTTATTCTGCTCAGATCTAAAAGAGACCAACTAACTTTATGTAGAAACACTGTTAGTTTGCCTCCTAACTCATTTACCTAACAAGACAACCTCAATGATAAGACACACATTGTTTCCATGCATTTCTTGCTAAAGGAGCTATGTTTGTGATTATCTCTGTTGCTGAACGAGCTGGTAGGTTATTCTTCTCAGATCTAAAAGAGACCAACTAACTTTATGTAGAAACACTGTTAGTTTGCCTCCTAACTCATTTTCCTAACAAGACAACCTCAATGATAAGACACACATTGTTTTCCATGCAATTCTTGCTAAAGGAGCTATGTTTGTAATTATCTCTGTTGCTTAACGAGCAAGCAGGTTATTCTCCTCAGATCTAAAAGAGACCAACTAACTTTATGTAGAAACACTGTTAGTTTGCCTACTAACTCATTTTCCTAACAAGACAACCTCAATGATAAGACGCACATTGTTTTCCATGCATTTCTTGCTAAGGAGCTAAGTTCGTGATTATCTCTGTTGCTGAACGAGCTGGTAGGTTATTCTGCTCAGATCTGAAATAGACCAACATACTTCATATAGAAACACTGATAGTTTGCCTCCTAACTCATTTTCCTAACAAGACAACCTCAATGATAAGACACACATTGTTTTCCATGCATTTCCTGCTAAAGGAGCTATGTTCGTGATTATCTCTGTTGCTGAACGAGCCAGAAGGTTATTCTGCTCAAATCTATAAGAGACCAACTTACTTCATGTAGAAACACTGTTAGTTTGCCTCCTAACTCAATTTCCTAACAAGACAACCTCAATGATAAGACACACATTGTTTTCCATGCATTTCTTGCTGAAGGAGCTATGTTCGTGATTATCTCTGTTGCTGAACGAGCTGGTAGGTTATTCTGATCAGATCTAAAATAGACCAACTTACTTCATGTAGAAACACTGTTAGTTTGCCTTCTAACTCATTTTCCTAACAAGACAGCCTCAATGATAAGACCCACATTGTTTTCCATGCATTTCTTGCTAAAGGAGCTAGGTTCGTGATTATCTCTGTTGCTGAACGAGCCAGAAGGTTATTCTGCTCAGATCTAAAAGAGACCAACTTACTTCATGTAGAAAACCTGTTAGTTTGCCTCCTAACTCATTTTCCTAAAAAGACAACCTCAATGATAAAACACACATTGTTTTCCATGCATTTCTTGCTAAAGGAGCTATGTTCGTAATTATCTCTGTTGCTGAACGAGTTAGCAGGTTTTTCTGCTCAGATCTAAAAGAGACCAACTAACTTTATGTAGAAACACTGTTAGTTTGCCTCCTAACTCATTTTCCTAAAAAGACAACCTCAATGATAAGACACACATTGTTTTCCATGCATTTCTTGCTAAGGGAGCTATGTTTGTGATTATCTCTGTTGATGAACGAGCCAGAAGGTTATTCTGCTCAGATCTAAAACAGACCAACTTAATTCATGTAGAAACTCTGTTCGTTTGCCTCCTAACTCATTTTCCTAACAATACAACCTCAATGATAAGACACACATTGTTTTCCATGCATTTCTTGGTAAAGGGGCTATGTTCGTGATTATCTCTGTTGCTAAATGAGCTGGTAGGTTATTCTGCTCAGATCTAAAAGAGACCAACTAATTTCATGTAGAAACACTGTTAGTTTGCCTCCTAACTCATTTACCTAAAAAGACAACCTCAAGGATAAGACACACATTGTTTTCCATGCATTTCTTGCTAAAGGAGCTATGTTCGTGATTATCTCTGTTGCTGAACGAGCTGGTAGGTTATTCTGCTCAGATCTAAAAGAGACCAACTAATTTCATGTAGAAACACTGTTAGCTTGCCTCCTAACTCATTTTCCTAACAAGACAACCTCAATGATAAGACACATATTGTTTTCCATGCATTTCTTTCTAAAGGAGCTATGTTCGTGATTATCTCTGTTGCTGAACGAGTTAGCAGGTTATTCTGCTCAGATCTAAAAGAGACCAACTAACTTCATGTAGAAACACTGTTAGTTTGCCTCCTAACTCATTTTCCTAACAAGACAGCAACAATAATAAAGACGCACATTGTTTTCCATGCATTTCTTGCTAAAGGAGCTATGTTCGTGATTATCTCTGTTGCTGAACGAGCCAAAAGGTTATTCTGCTCAGATCTAAAATAGACCAACTTACTTCATGTAGAAACACTGTTAGTTTGCCTCCTAACTCATTTTCCTAACAAGACAACCTCAATGATAAGACACACATTGTTTTCCATGCATTTCTTGCTATAAGAGCTATGTTCGTGATTATCTCTGTTGCTGAACGAGCTAGCAGGTTATTCTGCTCAGATCTAACAGACCAACTAACTTTATGTAGAAACACTGTTAGTTTGCCTCCTAACTCATTTTCCTAACAAGACAACCTCAATGATAAGACACATATTGTTTTCCATGCATTTCTTGCTAAAGGAGCTATGTTCGTGATTATCTCTGTTGCTGAACGAGTTAGCAGGTTATTCTGCTCAGATCTAAAAGAGACCAACTAACTTCATGTAGAAACACTGTTAGTTTGCCTCCTAACTCATTTTCCTAACAAGACAGCAACAATAATAAAGACGCACATTGTTTTCCATGCATTTCTTGCTAAAGGAGCTATGTTCGTGATTATCTCTGTTGCTGAACGAGCCAAAAGGTTATTCTGCTCAGATCTAAAATAGACCAACTTACTTCATGTAGAAACACTGTTAGTTTGCCTCCTAACTCATTTTCTTAACAAGACAACCTCAATGATAAGACACACATTGTTTTCCATGCATTTCTTGCTAAAGGAGCTTTGTTCGTGATTATCTCTGTTGCTAAATGAGCTGGCAGCTTATTCTGCTCAGATCTAAAAGAGACCAACTTACTTCATGTAGAAACAGTGTTAGTTTGCCTCCTAACTCATTTTCCTAACAAGATAACCTCAATGATAAGACACAAATTGTTTTCCATGCATTTCTTGCTAAAGGAGCTATGTTCGTGATTATCTCTGTTGCTGAACGAGCTAGCAGGTTATTCTTCTCAGATCTAAAAGAGACCAACTAACTTTATGTAGAAACACTGTTAGTTTGCCTCCTATCTCATTTACCTAACAAGACAACCTCAATGATAAGACACACATTGTTTCCATGCATTTCTTGCTAAAGGAGCTATGTTTGTGATTATCTCTGTTGCTGAACGAGCTGGTAGGTTATTCTGCTCAGATCTAAAAGAGACCAACTAACTTTATGTAGAAACACTGTTAGTTTGCCTCCTAACTCATTTTCCTAACAAGACAACCTCAATGATAAGACACACATTGTTTTCCATGCAATTCTTGCTAAAGGAGCTATGTTTGTAATTATCTCTGTTGCTTAACGAGCAAGCAGGTTATTCTCCTCAGATCTAAAAGAGACCAACTAACTTTATGTAGAAACACTGTTAGTTTGCCTACTAACTCATTTTCCTAACAAGACAACCTCAATGATAAGACACACATTGTTTTACATGCATTTCTTGCTAAAGGAGCTATGTTCGTGATTATCTCTGTTGCTGAACGAGTTGGTAGGTTATTCTGCTCAGATCTAAAATAGACCAACTAACTTCATGTAGAAACAATGTTATTTTGCCTTCTAACTTATTTTCCTAACAAGACAACCTCAATGATAAGACGCACATTGTTTTCCATGCATTTCTTGCTAAAGGAGCTATGTTCGTGATTATCTCTGTTGCTGAACGAGTTAGCAGGGTATTCTGCTCAGATCTAAAAGAGACCAACTAACTTCATGTAGAAACACTGTTAGTTTGCCTCCTAACTCATTTTCCTAACAAGACAACCTCAATGATAAGACACACATTGTTTTCCATGCATTTCTTGCTATAAGAGCTATGTTCGTGATTATCTCTGTTGCTGAACGAGCTAGCAGGTTATTCTGCTCAGATCTAAGAGACCAACTAACTTTATGTAGAAACACTGTTAGTTTGCCTCCTAACTCATTTTCCTAACAAGACAACCTCAATGATAAGACACATATTGTTTTCCATGCATTTCTTGCTAAAGGAGCTATGTTCGTGATTATCTCTGTTGCTGAACGAGTTAGCAGGTTATTCTGCTCAGATTTAAAAGAGACCAACTAACTTCATGTAGAAACACTGTTAGTTTGCCTCCTAACTCATTTTCCTAACAAGACAGCAACAATAATAAAGACGCACATTGTTTTCCATGCATTTCTTGCTAAAGGAGCTATGTTCGTGATTATCTCTGTTGCTGAACGAGCCAAAAGGTTATTCTGCTCAGATCTAAAATAGACCAACTTACTTCATGTAGAAACACTGTTAGTTTGCCTCCTAACTCACTTTCTTAACAAGACAACCTCAATGATAAGACACACATTGTTTTCCATGCATTTCTTGCTAAAGGAGCTTTGTTCGTGATTATCTCTGTTGCTAAATGAGCTGGCAGCTTATTCTGCTCAGATCTAAAAGAGACCAACTTACTTCATGTAGAAACAGTGTTAGTTTGCCTCCTAACTCATTTTCCTAAAAAGATAACCTCAATGATAAGACACAAATTGTTTTCCATGCATTTCTTGCTAAAGGAGCTATGTTCGTGATTATCTCTGTTGCTGAACGAGCTAGCAGGTTATTCTGCTCAGATCTAAAAGAGACCAACTAACTTTATGTAGAAACACTGTTAGTTTGCCTCCTAACTCATTTACCTAACAAGACAACCTCAATGATAAGACACACATTGTTTCCATGCATTTCTTGCTAAAGGAGCTATGTTTGTGATTATCTCTGTTGCTGAACGAGCTGGTAGGTTATTCTGCTCAGATCTAAAAGAGACCAACTAACTTTATGTAGAAACACTGTTAGTTTGCCTCCTAACTCATTTTCCTAACAAGACAACCTCAATGATAAGACACACATTGTTTTCCATGCAATTCTTGCTAAAGGAGCTATGTTTGTAATTATCTCTGTTGCTTAACGAGCAAGCAGGTTATTCTCCTCAGTTCTAAAAGAGACCAACTAACTTTATGTAGAAACACTGTTAGTTTGCCTACTAACTCATTTTCCTAACAAGACAACCTCAATGATAAGACACACATTGTTTTACATGCATTTCTTGCTAAAGGAGCTATGTTCGTGATTATCTCTGTTGCGGAACGAGCTAGCAGGTTATTCTGCTCAGATCTAAGAGACCAACTAACTTTATGTAGAAACACTGTTAGTTTGCCTCCTAACTCATTTTCCTAACAAGACAACCTCAATGATAAGACACATATTGTTTTCCATGCATTTCTTGCTAAAGGAGCTATTTTCGTGATTATCTCTGTTGCTGAACGAGTTAGCAGGTTATTCTGCTCAGATCTAAAAGAGACCAACTAACTTCATGTAGAAACACTGTTAGTTTGCCTCCTAACTCATTTTCCTAACAAGACAGCAACAATAATAAAGACGCACATTGTTTTCCATGCATTTCTTGCTAAAGGAGCTATGTTCGTGATTATCTCTGTTGCTGAACGAGCCAAAAGGTTATTCTGCTCAGATCTAAAATAGACCAACTTACTTCATGTAGAAACACTGTTAGTTTGCCTCCTAACTCATTTTCTTAACAAGACAACCTCAATGATAAGACACACATTGTTTTCCATGCATTTCTTGCTAAAGGAGCTTTGTTCGTGATTATCTCTGTTGCTAAATGAGCTGGCAGCTTATTCTGCTCAAATCTAAGAGAGACCAACTTACTTCATGTAGAAACAGTGTTAGTTTGCCTCCTAACTCATTTTCCTAACAAGATAACCTCAATGATAAGACACAAATTGTTTTCCATGCATTTCTTGCTAAAGGAGCTATGTTCGTGATTATCTCTGTTGCTGAACGAGCTAGCAGGTTATTCTGCTCAGATCTAAAAGAGACCAACTAACTTTATGTAGAAACACTGTTAGTTTGCCTCCTATCTCATTTACCTAACAAGACAACCTCAATGATAAGACACACATTGTTTCCATGCATTTCTTGCTAAAGGAGCTATGTTTGTGATTATCTCTGTTGCTGAACGAGCTAGTAGGTTATTCTGCTCAGATCTAAAAGAGACCAACTAACTTTATGTAGAAACACTGTTAGTTTGCCTCCTAACTCATTTTCCTAACAAGACAACCTCAATGATAAGACACACATTGTTTTCCATGCAATTCTTGCTAAAGGAGCTATGTTTGTAATTATCTCTGTTGCTTAACGAGCAAGCAGGTTATTCTCCTCAGATCTAAAAGAGACCAACTTACTTCATGTAGAAACAGTGTTAGTTTGCCTCCTAACTCATTTTCCTAACAAGATAACCTCAATGATAAGACACAAATTGTTTTCCATGCATTTCTTGCTAAAGGAGCTATGTTCGTGATTATCTCTGTTGCTGAACGAGCTAGCAGGTTATTCTGCTCAGATCTAAAAGAGACCAACTAACTTTATGTAGAAACACTGTTAGTTTGCCTCCTAACTCATTTACCTAACAAGACAACCTCAATGATAAGACACACATTGTTTCCATGCATTTCTTGCTAAAGGAGCTATGTTTGTGATTATCTCTGTTGCTGAACGAGCTGGTAGGTTATTCTGCTCAGATCTAAAAGAGACCAACTAACTTTATGTAGAAACACTGTTAGTTTGCCTCCTAACTCATTTTCCTAACAAGACAACCTCAATGATAAGACACACATTGTTTTCCATGCAATTCTTGCTAAAGGAGCAATGTTTGTAATTATCTCTGTTGCTTAACGAGCAAGCAGGTTATTCTCCTTAGATCTAAAAGAGACCAACTAACTTTATGTAGAAACACTGTTAGTTTGCCTACTAACTCATTTTCCTAACAAGACAACCTCAATGATAAGACACACATTGTTTTACATGCATTTCTTGCTAAAGGAGCTATGTTCGTGATTATCTCTGTTGCTGAACGAGCTAGCAGGTTATTCTGCTCAGATCTAAAATAGACCAACTTACTTCATGTAGAAACAATGTTAGTTTGCCTTCTAACTTATTTTCCTAACAAGACAACATCAATGATAAGACGCACATTGTTTTCCATGCATTTCTTGCTAAAGGAGCTATGTTCGTGATTATCTCTGTTGCTGAACGAGTTAGCAGGTTATTCTGCTCAGATCTAAAAGAGACCAACTAACTTCATGTAGAAACACTGTTAGTTTGCCTCCTAACTCATTTTCCTAACAAGACAGCCTCAATGATAAGACACACATTGTTTTCCATGCATTTCTTGCTAAAGGAGCTATGTTCGTGATTATCTCTGTTGCTGAAGAGCTGGTAGGTTATTCTGCTCAGATCTAACATAGAACAACTTACTTCATGTAGAAACACTGTTAGTTTGCCTTCTAACTCATTTTCCTAACAAGACAACCTCAATGATAAGACGCACATTGTTTTCCATGCATTTCTTGCTAAAGGAGCTATGTTCGTGATTATCTCTGTTGCTGAACGAGTTAGCAGGTTATTCTGCTCAGATCTAAAAGAGACCAACTTACTTCATGTAGAAAAACTGTTAGTTTGCCTCCTAACTCATTTTCCTAAAAAGACAACCTCAATGATAAGACACACATTGTTTTCCATGCATTTCTTGCTAAAGGAGCTATGTTCGTGATTATTTCTGTTGCTGAACGAGTTAGCAGGTTATTCTGCTCAGATCTAAAAGAGACCAACTAACTTTATGTAGAAACACTGTTAGTTTGCCTCCTAACTCATTTTCCTAACAAGACAGCCTCAATAATAAGACGCACATTGTTTTCCATGCATTTCTTGCTAAAGGAGCGATGTTTGTGATTATCTCTGTTGCTAAATGAGATGGCAGCTTATTCTGCTCAGATCTCAAAGAGACCAACTTACTTCATGTAGAAACACTGTTAGTTTGCCTCCTAACTCATTTTCCTAACAAGATAACCTCAATGATAAGACACAAATTGTTTTCCATGCATTTCTTGCTAAAGGAGCTATGTTCGTGATTATCTCTGTTGCTGAACGAGCTAGCAGGTTATTCTGCTCAGATCTAATAGAGACCAACTAACTTTATGTAGAAACACTGTTAGTTTGCCTCCTAACTCATTTACCTAACAAGACAACCTCAATGATAAGACACACATTGTTTCCATGCATTTCTTGCTAAAGGAGCTATGTTTGTGATTATCTCTGTTGCTGAACGAGCTGGTAGGTTATTCTGCTCAGATCTAAAATAGACCAACTTACTTTATATAGAAACACTGTTAGTTTGCCTCCTAACTCATTTTCCTAACAAGACAACCTCAATGATAAGACACATTGTTTTCCATGCATTTCTTGCTAAAGGAGCTATGTTCGTGATTATCTCTGTTGCTTAACGAGCAAGCAGGTTATTCTCCTCAGATCTAAAAGAGACCAACTAACTTTATGTAGAAACACTGTCAGTTTGCCTCCTAACTCATTTTCCTAACAAGACAGCCTCAATAATAAGACGCACATTGTTTTCCATGCATTTCTTGCTAAAGGAGCTATGTTCGTGATTATCTCTGTTGCTTAACGAGCAAGCAGGTTATTCTCCTCAGATCTAAAAGAGACCAAATAACTTTATGTAGAAACACTGTTACTTTGCCTCCTAACTCATTTTCCTAACAAGACAACCTTAATGATAAGACACACATTGTTTTCCATGCATTTCTTGCTAAAGGAGCTATGTTCGTGATTATCTCTGTTGCTGAACGAGCTGGTAGGTTATTCTGCTCAGATCTAAAATAGACCAACTTACTTTATATAGAAACACTGTTAGTTTGCCTCCTAACTCATTTTCCTAACAAGACAACCTCAATGATAAGACACATAGTTTTCCATGCATTTCTTGCTAAAGGAGCTATGTTCGTGATTATCTCTGTTGCTGAACGAGTTAGCAGGTTATTCTGCTCAGATCTAAAAGAGACCAACTTACTTCATGTAGAAAAACTGTTAGTTTGCCTCCTAACTCATTTTCCTAACAAGACAACCTCAATGATAAGACACACATTGTTTTCCATGCATTTCTTGTTAAAGGAGCTATGTTCGTGATTATTTCTGTTGCTGAACGAGTTAGCAGGTTATTCTGCTCAGATCTAAAAGAGACCAACTAACTTTATGTAGAAACACTGTTAGTTTGCCTCCTAACTCATTTTCCTAACAAGACAGCCTCAATAATAAGACGCACATTGTTTTCCATGCATTTCTTGCTAAAGGAGCTATGTTTGTGATTATCTCTGTTGCTTAACGAGCCAGAAGGTTATTCTGCTCAAATCTAAAAGAGACCAACTAACTTCATGTAGAAACACTGTTAGTTTGCCTCCTAACTCATTTTCCTAACAAGACAACCTCAATGATAAGACACACATTGTTTTCCATGCATTTCTTGCAAAAGGAGCTATGTTCGTGATTATCTCTGTTGCTGAACAAGCTGACAGCTTATTCTGCTCAGATCTAAAATAGACCAACTAACTTTATGTAGAAACACTGTTGGTTTGCCTCCTAACTCATTTTCCTAACAAGACAATCTCAATGATAAGACACAAATTGTTTTCCATGCATTTCTTGCTAAAGGAGCTATGTTAGTGATTATCTCTATTGCTGAACGAGCTGACAGCTTATTCTGCTCAGATCTAAAATAGACCAACTTACTTCATGTAGAAACACTGTTAATTTGCCTCCTAATTCATTTTCCTAACAAGATAACCTCAATGATAAGACACACATTGTTTTCCATGCATTTCTTGCTAAAGGAGCTATGTTCGTGATTATCTCTGTTGCTGAACGAGCTGGTAGGTTATTCTGCTCAGATCTAAAATAGACCAACTTACTTCATGTAGAAACAATGTTAGTTTGCCTTCTAACTTATTTTCCTAACAAGACAACCTCAATGATAAGACGCACATTGTTTTCCATGCATTTCTTGCTAAAGGAGCTATGTTCGTGATTATCTCTGTTGCTGAACGAGTTAGCAGGTTATTCTGCTCAGATCTAAAAGAGACCAACTAACTTCATGTAGAAACACTGTTAGTTTGCCTCCTAACTCATTTTTCTAACAAGACAACCTCAATGATAAGACACACATTGTTTTCCATGCATTTCTTGCTAAAGGAGCTATGTTCGTGATTATCTCTGTTGCTGAACGAGCTGACAGCTTATTCTGCTCAGATCTAAAATAGACCAACTAACTTTATGTAGAAACACTGTTGGTTTGCCTCCTAACTCATTTGCCTAACAAGGCAACCTCAATGATAAGACACACATTGTTTTCCATGCATTTCTTGCTAAAGGAGCTATGTTCGTAATTATCTCTGTTGCTGAACGAGCCAGAAAGTTATTCTGCTCAAATTTAAAAGAGACCAACATACTTCATATAGAAACACTGTTAGTTTGCCTCCTAACTCATTTTCCTAAAAAGACAACCTCAATGATAAGACACAAATTGTTTTCCATGCATTTCTTGCAAAAGGAGCTATGTTCGTGATTATCTCTGTTGCTGAAGAGCTGGTAGGTTATTCTGCTCAGATCTAAAATAGACCAACTTACTTCATGTAGAAACACTGTTAGTTTGCCTTCTAACTCATTTTCCTAACAAGACAACCTCAATGATAAGACGCACATTGTTTTCCATGCATTTCTTGCTAAAGGAGCTATGTTCGTGATTATCTCTGTTGCTGAACGAGCCAGAAGCTTATTCTGCTCAGATCTAAAAGAGACCAACTTACTTCATGTAGAAACACTGTTAGTTTGCCTCCTAACTCATTTTCCTAACAAGACAACCTCAATGATAAGACACACATTGTTTTCCATGCATTTCTTACTGAAGGAGCTATGTTTGTGATTATTTCTGTTGCTGAACTAGCTAGAGGGTTATTCTGCTCAGATCTAAAAGAGATCAACTAACTTAATGTACAGACACTGTTAGTTTGCCTCCTAACTCATTTTCCTAACAAGACAGCCTCAATAATAAGACGCACATTGTTTTTCATGCATTTCTTGCTAAAGGAGCTATGTTCGTGATTATCTCTGTTGCTGAAGAGCTGGTAGGTTATTCTGCTCAGATCTAAAATAGACCAACTTACTTCATATAGAAACACTGTTAGTTTGCCTCCTAACTCATTTTCCTAACAAGACAACCTCAATGATAAGACACATTGTTTTCCATGCATTTCTTGCTAAAGGAGCTATGTTCGTGATTATCTCTGTTGCTTAACGAGCAAGCAGGTTATTCTCCTCAGATCTAAAAGAGACCAACTAACTTTATGTAGAAACACTGATAGTTTGCCTCCTAACTCATTTTCCTAACAAGACAGCCTAAATAATAAGACGCACATTGTTTTCCATGCATTTCTTGCTAAAGGAGCTATGTTCGTGATTATCTCTGTTGCTTAACGAGCAAGCAGGTTATTCTCATCAGATCTAAAAGAGACCAAATAACTTTATGTAGAAACACTGTTAGTTTGCCTCCTAACTCATTTTCCTAACAAGACAACCTTAATGATAAGACACACATTGTTTTCCATGCATTTCTTGCTTAAGGAGCTATGTTCGTGATTATCTTTGTTGCTGAACAAGCTGTTAGGTTATTCTGCTCAGATCTAAAATTGACCAACTTACTTCATGTAGAAACACTGTTAGTTTGCCTTCTAACTCATTTTCCTAACAAGACAACCTCAATAATAAGACACACATTGTTTTCCATGCATTTCTTGCTAAAGGAGCTATGTTCGTAATTATCTCTGTTGCTGAACGAGCCAGAAAGTTATTCTGCTCAAATCTAAAAGAGACCAACTTACTTCATATAGAAACACTGTTAGTTTGCCTCCTAACTCATTTTCCTAACAAGACAACCTCAATGATAAGACACACATTGTTTTCCATGCATTTCTTGCTAAAGGAGCTATGTTCGTGATTATCTCTGTTGCTGAACGAGTTAGCAGGTTATTCTGCTCAGATCTAAAAGAGACCAACTTACTTCATGTAGAAAAACTGTTATTTTGCCTCCTAACTCATTTTCCTAACAAGACAACCTCAATGATAAGACACACATTGTTTTCCATGCATTTCTTGCTAAAGGAGCTATGTTCGTGATTATCTTTGTTGCTGAACGAGTTAGCAGGTTATTCTGCTCAGATCTAAAAGAGACCAACTAACTTTATGTAGAAACACTGTTAGTTTGCCTCCTAACTCATTTTCCTAACAAGAAAGCCTCAAAAATAAGACGCACATTGTTTTCCATGCATTTCTTGCTAAAGGAGCTATGTTCGTGATTATCTCTGTTGCTTAACGAGCAAGCAGGTTATTCTCATCAGATCTAAAAGAGACCAAATAACTTTATGTAGAAACACTGTTAGTTTGCCTCCTAACTCATTTTCCTAACAAGACAACCTTAATGATAAGACACACATTGTTTTCCATGCATTTCTTGCTTAAGGAGCTATGTTCGTGATTATCTTTGTTGCTGAACAAGCTGTTAGGTTATTCTGCTCAGATCTAAAATTGACCAACTTACTTCATGTAGAAACACTGTTAGTTTGCCTTCTAACTCATTTTCCTAACAAGACAACCTCAATAATAAGACACACATTGTTTTCCATGCATTTCTTGCTAAAGGAGCTATGTTCGTAATTATCTCTGTTGCTGAACGAGCCAGAAAGTTATTCTGCTCAAATCTAAAAGAGACCAACTTACTTCATATAGAAACACTGTTAGTTTGCCTCCTAACTCATTTTCCTAACAAGACAACCTCAATGATAAGACACACATTGTTTTCCATGCATTTCTTGCTAAAGGAGCTATGTTCGTGATTATCTCTGTTGCTGAACGAGTTAGCAGGTTATTCTGCTCAGATCTAAAAGAGACCAACTTACTTCATGTAGAAAAACTGTTATTTTGCCTCCTAACTCATTTTCCTAACAAGACAACCTCAATGATAAGACACACATTGTTTTCCATGCATTTCTTGCTAAAGGAGCTATGTTCGTGATTATGTTTGTTGCTGAACGAGTTAGCAGGTTATTCTGCTCAGATCTAAAAGAGACCAACTAACTTTATGTAGAAACACTGTTAGTTTGCCTCCTAACTCATTTTCCTAACAAGACAGCCTCAAAAATAAGACGCACATTGTTTTCCATGCATTTCTTGCTAAAGGAGCTATGTTCGTGATTATCTTTGTTGCTGAACGAGCCAGAAGGTTATTCTGCTCAGATCTAAAATAGACCAACTTACTTCATGTAGAAACACTGTTAGTTTGCCTCCTAACTCATTTTCCTAACAAGACAACCTCAATGATAAGACACAAATTGTTTTCCATGCATTTCTTGCTAAAGGAGCTATGTTAGTGATTATCTCTATTGCTGAACGAGCTGACAGCTTATTATTCTCAGATCTAAAATAGACCAACTTACTTCATGTAGAAACACTGTTAATTTGCCTCCTAATTCATTTTCCTAACAAGATAACCTCAATGATAAGACACACATTGTTTTCCATGCATTTCTTGCTAAAGGAGCTATGTTCGTGATTATCTCTGTTGCTGAACGAGCTGGCAGGTTATTCTGCTCAGATCTAAAAGAGACCAACTAACTTTATGTAGAAACACTGTTAGTTTGCCTCCTAACTCATTTACCTAACAAGACAACCTCAATGATAAGACACACATTGTTTTCCATGCATTTCTTGCTAAAGGAGCTATGTTCGTGATTATCTCTGTTGCTGAACGAGCTGGTAGGTTATTCTGCTCAGATCTAAAATAGACCAACTTACTTCATGTAGAAACACTGTTAGTTTGCCTTCTAACTTATTTTCCTAACAAGACAACCTCAATGATAAGACGCACATTGTTTTCCATGCATTTCTTGCTAAAGGAGCTATGTTCGTGATTATCTCTGTTGCTGAACGAGTTAGCAGGTTATTCTGCTCAGATCTAAAAGAGAAAAACTAACTTCATGTAGAAACACTGTTAGTTTGCCTCCTAACTCATTTTCCTAACAAGACAACCTCAATGATAAGACACACATTGTTTTCCATGCATTTCTTGCTAAAGGAGCTATGTTCGTGATTATCTCTGTTGCTGAACGAGCTGACAGCTTATTCTGCTTAGATCTAAAATAGACCAACTAACTTTATGTAGAAACACTGTTAGTTTGCCTCCTAACTCATTTTCCTAACAAGACAACCTCAATGATAAGACACACATTGTTTTCCATGCATTTCTTGCAAAAGGAGTTATGTTTGTGATTATCTCTGTTGCTGAAGAGCTGGTAGGTTATTCTGCTCAGATCTAAAATAGACCAACTTACTTCATGTAGAAACACTGTTAGTTTGCCTTCTAACTCATTTTCCTAACAAGACAACCTCAATGATAAGACGCACATTGTTTTCCATGCATTTCTTGCTAAAGGAGCTATGTTCGTGATTATCTCTGTTGCTGAACGAGCCAGAAGGTTATTCTGCTCAGATCTAAAAGAGACCAACTTACTTCATGTAGAAACACTGTTAGTTTGCCTCCTAACTCATTTTCCTAACAAGACAACCTCAATGATAAGACACACATTGTTTTCCATGTATTTCTTGCTAAAGGAGCTATGTTCGTGATTATCTCTGTTGCTAAATGAGCTGGCAGCTTATTCTGCTCAGATCTAATAGAGACCAACTTACTTCATGTAGAAACACTGTTAGTTTGCCTTCTAACTCACTTTCCTAACAAGACAGCCTCAATGATAAGACGCACATTGTTTTCCATGCATTTCTTGCTAAAGGAGCTATGTTTGTGATTATCTCTGTTGCTGAACGAGTTAGCAGGTTATTCTGCTCAGATCTAAAATAGACCAACTTACTTCATGTAGAAACACTGTTAGTTTGCCTCCTAACTCATTTTCCTAACAAGACAACCTCAATGATAAGACACACATTGTTTTCCATGCATTTCTTGCTAAAGGAGCTATGTTCGTGATTATCTCTGTTGCTGAACGAGCTAGCAGGTTATTCTGCTCAGATCTAAAAGAGACCAGCTAACTTTATGTAGAAACACTGTTAGTTTGCCTCCTAACTCATTTACCTAACAAGACAACCTCAATGATAAGACACACATTGTTTCCATGCATTTCTTGCTAAAGGAGCTATGTTTGTGATTATCTCTGTTGCTGAACGAGCTGGTAGGTTATTCTGCTCAGATCTAAAATAGACCAACTTACTTCATATAGAAACACTGTTAGTTTGCCTCCTAACTCATTTTCCTAACAAGACAACCTCAATGATAAGACACATTGTTTTCCATGCATTTCTTGCTAAAGGAGCTATGTTCGTGATTATCTCTGTTGCTTAACGAGCAAGCAGGTTATTCTCCTCAGATCTAAAAGAGACCAACTAACTTTATGTAGAAACACTGAAAGTTTGCCTCTTAACTCATTTTCCTAACAAGACAGCCTCAATAATAAGACGCACATTGTTTTCCATGCATTTCTTGCTAAAGGAGCTATGTTCGTGATTATCTCTGTTGCTTAACGAGCAAGCAGGTTATTCTTATCAGATCTAAAAGAGACCAAATAACTTTATGTAGAAACACTGTTAGTTTGCCTCCTAACTCATTTTCCTAACAAGACAAACTTAATGATAAGACACACATTGTTTTCCATGCATTTCTTGCTTAAGGAGCTATGTTCGTGATTATCTTTGTTGCTGAACAAGCTGTTAGGTTATTCTGCTCAAATCTAAAAGAGACCAACTTACTTCATATAGAAACACTGTTAGTTTGCCTCCTAACTCATTTTCCTAACAAGACAACCTCAATGATAAGACACACATTGTTTTCCATGCATTTCTTGCTAAAGGAGCTATGTTCGTGATTATCTCTGTTGCTGAACGAGTTAGCAGGTTATTCTGCTCAGATCTAAAAGAGACCAACTTACTTCATGTAGAAAAACTGTTATTTTGCCTCCTAACTCATTTTCCTAACAAGACAACCTCAATGATAAGACACACATTGTTTTCCATGCATTTCTTGCTAAAGGAGCTATGTTCGTGATTATCTTTGTTGCTGAACGAGTTAGCAGGTTATTCTGCTCAGATGTAAAAGAGACCAACTAACTTTATGTAGAAACACTGTTAGTTTGCCTCCTAACTCATTTTCCTAACAAGACAGCCTCAAAAATAAGACGCACATTGTTTTCCATGCATTTCTTGCTAAAGGAGCTATGTTCGTGATTATCTTTGTTGCTGAACGAGCCAGAAGGTTATTCTGCTCAGATCTAAAATAGACCAACTTACTTCATGTAGAAACACTGTTAGTTTGCCTCCTAACTCATTTTCCTAACAAGACAACCTCAATGATAAGACACAAATTGTTTTCCATGCATTTCTTGCTAAAGGAGCTATGTTAGTGATTATCTCTATTGCTGAACGAGCTGACAGCTTATTCTGCTCAGATCTAAAATAGATCAACTTACTTCATGTAGAAACACTGTTAATTTGCCTCCTAATTCATTTTCCTAACAAGATAACCTCAATGATAAGACACACATTGTTTTCCATGCATTTCTTGCTAAAGGAGCTATGTTCGTGATTATCTCTGTTGCTGAACGAGCTGGCAGGTTATTCTGCTCAGATCTAAAAGAGACCAACTAACTTTATGTAGAAACACTGTTAGTTTGCCTCCTAACTCATTTACCTAACAAGACAACCTCAATGATAAGACACACATTGTTTCCATGCATTTCTTGCTACAGGAGCTATGTTTGTGATTATCTCTGTTGCTGAACGAGCTGGTAGGTTATTCTGCTCAGATCTAAAAAAAGACCAACTTACTTCATATAGAAACACTGTTAGTTTGCCTCCTAACTCATTTTCCTAACAAGACAACCTCAATGATAAGACGCACACTGTTTTCAATGCATTTCTTGCTAAAAGAGCTAAGATCGTGATTGTCTCTGTTGCTTAATGAGCTAGGACGCTATTCAACTCTAATCTAAGAGAGACTCACTAACTTCATGTAGGAACACCGTTACTTTGTCTCCTAACTCATTTTCCTAACAAGACAACCTCAATGATAAGACGCACACTGTTTTCAATGCATTTCTTGCTAAAAGAGCTAAGATCGTGATTGTCTCTGTTGCTGAATGAGCTAGGACGCTATTCAACTCTAATCTAAGAGAGACTCACTAACTTCATGTAGGAACACCGATACTTTGTCTCCTAACTCATTTTCCTAACAAGACAACCTCAATGATAAGACGCACACTGTTTTCAATGCATTTCTTGCTAAAAGAGCTAAGATCGTGATTGTCTCTGTTGCTGAATGAGCTAGGACGCTATTCAACTCTAATCTAAGAGAGACTCACTAACTTCATGTAGGAACACCGTTACTTTGTCTCCTAACTCATTTTCCTAACAAGACAACCTCAATGATAAGACGCACACTGTTTTCAATGCATTTCTTGCTTAAAGAGCTAAGATCGTGATTGTCTCTGTTGCTGAATGAGCTAGGACGCTATTCAACTCTAATATAAGAGAGAGACTCACTAACTTCATGTAGGAACACCGTTACTTTGTCTCCTAACTCATTTTCCTAACAAGACAACCTCAATGATAAGACGCACACTGTTTTCAATGCGTTTCTTGCTAAAAGAGCTAAGATCGTGATTGTCTCTGTTGCTGAATGAGCTAGGACGCTATTCAACTCTAATCTAAGAGAGACTCACTAACTTCATGTAGGAACACCGTTACTTTGTCTCCTAACTCATTTTCCTAACAAGACAACCTCAATGATAAGACGCACACTGTTTTCAATGCATTTCTTGCTAAAAGAGCTAAGATCGTGATTGTCTTTGTTGCTGAATGAGCTAGGACGCTATTCAACTCTAATCTAAGAGAGACTCACTAACTTCATGTAGGAACACCGTTACTTTGTCTCCTAACTCATTTTCCTAACAAGACAACCTCAATGATAAGACGCACACTGTTTTCAATGCATTTCTTGCTAAAAGAGCTAAGATCGTGATTGTCTCTGTTGCTGAATGAGCTAGGACGCTATTCAACTCTAATCTAAGAGAGACTCACTAACTTCATGTAGGAACACAGTTACTTTGTCTCCTAACGCATTTTCCTAACAAGACAACCTCAATGATAAGACGCACACTGTTTTCAATGCATTTCTTGCTAAAAGAGCTAAGATCGTGATTGTCTCTGTTGCTGAATGAGCTAGGACGCTATTCAACTCTAATCTAAGAGAGACTCACTAACTTCATGTAGGAACACCGTTACTTTGTCTCCTAACTCATTTTCCTAACAAGACAACCTCAATGATAAGACGCACACTGTTTTCAATGCATTTCTTGCTAAAAGAGCTAAGATCGTGATTGTCTCTGTTGCTGAATGAGCTAGGACGCTATTCAACTCTAATCTAAGAGAGACTCACTAACTTCATGTAGGATCACCGTTACTTTGTCTCCTAACTCATTTTCCTAACAAGACAACCTCAATGATAAGACGCACACTGTTTTCAATGCGTTTCTTGCTAAAAGAGCTAAGATCGTGATTGTCTCTGTTGCTGAATGAGCTAGGACGCTATTCAACTCTAATCTAAGAGAGACTCACTAACTTCATGTAGGAACACCGTTACTTTGTCTCCTAACTCATTTTCCTAACAAGACAACCTCAATGATAAGACGCACACTGTTTTCAATGCATTTCTTGCTAAAAGAGCTAAGATCGTGATTGTCTCTGTTGCTGAATGAGCTAGGACGCTATTCAACTCTAATCTAAGAGAGACTCACTAACTTCATGTAGGAACACCGTTACTTTGTCTCCTAACTCATTTTCCTAACAAGACAACCTCAATGATAAGACGCACACTGTTTTCAATGCATTTCTTGCTAAAAGAGCTAAGATCGTGATTGTCTCTGTTGCTGAATGAGCTAGGACGCTATTCAACTCTAATCTAAGAGAGACTCACTAACTTCATGTAGGAACACCGTTACTTTGTCTCCTAACTCATTTTCCTAACAAGACAACCTCGATGATAAGACGCATACTGTTTTCAATGCATTTCTTGCTAAAAGAGCTAAGATCGTGATTGTCTCTGTTGCTGAATGAGTTAGGACGCTATTCAACTCTAATCTAAGAGAGACTCACTAACTTCATGTAGGAACACCGTTACTTTGTCTCCTAACTCATTTTCCTAACAAGACAACCTCAATGATAAGACGCACACTGTTTTTAATGCATTTATTGCTTAAAGAGCTAAGATCGTGATTGTCTCTGTTGCTGAATGAGCTAGGACGCTATTCAACTCTAATCTAAGAGAGACTCACTAACTTCATGTAGGAACACCGTTACTTTGTCTCCTAACTCATTTTCCTAACAAGACAACCTCAATGATAAGACGCACACTGTTTTCAATGCATTTCTTGCTAAAAGAGCTAAGATCGTGATTGTCTCTGTTGCTGAATGAGCTTAGGACGCTATTCAACTCTAATCTAAGAGAGACTCACTAACTTCATGTAGGAACACCGTTACTTTGTCTCCTAACTCATTTTCCTAACAAGACAACCTCAATGATAAGACGCACACTGTTTTCAATGCATTTCTTGCTAAAAGAGCTAAGATCGTGATTGTCTCTGTTGCTCAATGAGTTAGGACGCTATTCAACTCTAATCTAAGAGAGACTCACTAACTTCATGTAGGAACACCGTTACTTTGTCTCCTAACTCATTTTCCTAACAAGACAACCTCAATGATAAGACGCACACTGTTTTCAATGCATTTCTTGCTAAAAGAGCTAAGATCGTGACTGTCTCTGTTGCTGAATGAGCTAGGACGCTATTCAACTCTAATCTAAGAGAGACTCACTAACTTCATGTAGGATCACCGTTACTTTGTCTCCTAACTCATTTTCCTAACAAGACAACCTCAATGATAAGACGCACACTGTTTTCAATGCGTTTCTTGCTAAAAGAGCTAAGATCGTGATTGTCTCTGTTGCTGAATGAGCTAGGACGCTATTCAACTCTAATCTAAGAGAGACTCACTAACTTCATGTAGGAACACCGTTACTTTGTCTCCTAACTCATTTTCCTAACAAGACAACCTCAATGATAAGACGCACACTGTTTTCAATGCATTTCTTGCTAAAAGAGCTAAGATCGTGATTGTCTCTGTTGCTGAATGAGCTTAGGACGCTATTCAACTCTAATCTAAGAGAGACTCACTAACTTCATGTAGGAACACCGTTACTTTGTCTCCTAACTCATTTTCCTAACAAGACAACCTCAATGATAAGACGCACACTGTTTTCAATGCATTTCTTGCTAAAAGAGCTAAGATCGTGATTGTCTCTGTTGCTGAATGAGTTAGGACGCTATTCAACTCTAATCTAAGAGAGACTCACTAACTTCATGTAGGAACACCGTTACTTTGTCTCCTAACTCATTTTCCTAACAAGACAACCTCAATGATAAGACGCACACTGTTTTCAATGCATTTCTTGCTAAAAGAGCTAAGATCGTGATTGTCTCTGTTGCTGAATGAGCTAGGACGCTATTCAACTCTAATCTAAGAGAGACTCACTAACTTCATGTAGGAACACCGTTACTTTGTCTCCTAACTCATTTTCCTAACAAGACAACCTCGATGATAAGACGCATACTGTTTTAATGCATTTCTTGCTAAAAGAGCTAAGATCGTGATTGTCTCTGTTGCTGAATGAGTTAGGACGCTATTCAACTCTAATCTAAGAGAGACTCACTAACTTCATGTAGGAACACCGTTACTTTGTCTCCTAACTCATTTTCCTAACAAGACAACCTCAATGATAAGACGCACACTGTTTTTAATGCATTTATTGCTTAAAGAGCTAAGATCGTGATTGTCTCTGTTGCTGAATGAGCTAGGACGCTATTCAACTCTAATCTAAGAGAGACTCACTAACTTCATGTAGGAACACCGTTACTTTGTCTCCTAACTCATTTTCCTAACAAGACAACCTCAATGATAAGACGCACACTGTTTTCAATGCATTTCTTGCTAAAAGAGCTAAGATCGTGATTGTCTCTGTTGCTGAATGAGCTTAGGACGCTATTCAACTCTAATCTAAGAGAGACTCACTAACTTCATGTAGGAACACCGTTACTTTGTCTCCTAACTCATTTTCCTAACAAGACAACCTCAATGATAAGACGCACACTGTTTTCAATGCATTTCTTGCTAAAAGAGCTAAGATCGTGATTGTCTCTGTTGCTCAATGAGTTAGGACGCTATTCAACTCTAATCTAAGAGAGACTCACTAACTTCATGTAGGAACACCGTTACTTTGTCTCCTAACTCATTTTCCTAACAAGACAACCTCAATGATAAGACGCACACTGTTTTCAATGCATTTCTTGCTAAAAGAGCTAAGATCGTGATTGTCTCTGTTGCTGAATGAGCTAGGACGCTATTCAACTCTAATCTAAGAGAGACTCACTAACTTCATGTAGGATCACCGTTACTTTGTCTCCTAACTCATTTTCCTAACAAGACAACCTCAATGATAAGACGCACACTGTTTTCAATGCGTTTCTTGCTAAAAGAGCTAAGATCGTGATTGTCTCTGTTGCTGAATGAGCTAGGACGCTATTCAACTCTAATCTAAGAGAGACTCACTAACTTCATGTAGGAACACCGTTACTTTGTCTCCTAACTCATTTTCCTAACAAGACAACCTCAATGATAAGACGCATACTGTTTTCAATGCATTTCTTGCTAAAAGAGCTAAGATCGTGATTGTCTCTGTTGCTGAATGAGTTAGGACGCTATTCAACTCTAATCTAAGAGAGACTCACTAACTTCATGTAGGAACACCGTTACTTTGTCTCCTAACTCATTTTCCTAACAAGACAACCTCAATGATAAGACGCACACTGTTTTCAATGCATTTCTTGCTAAAAGAGCTAAGATCGTGATTGTCTCTGTTGCTGAATGAGCTTAGGACGCTATTCAACTCTAATCTAAGAGAGACTCACTAACTTCATGTAGGAACACCGTTACTTTGTCTCCTAACTCATTTTCCTAACAAGACAACCTCAATGATAAGACGCACACTGTTTTCAATGCATTTCTTGCTAAAAGAGCTAAGATCGTGATTGTCTCTGTTGCTGAATGAGTTAGGACGCTATTCAACTCTAATCTAAGAGAGACTCACTAACTTCATGTAGGAACACCGTTACTTTGTCTCCTAACTCATTTTCCTAACAAGACAACCTCAATGATAAGACGCACACTGTTTTCAATGCATTTCTTGCTAAAAGAGCTAAGATTGTGATTGTCTCTGTTGCTGAATGAGCTAGGACGCTATTCAACTCTAATCTAAGAGAGACTCACTAACTTCATGTAGGATCACCGTTACTTTGTCTCCTAACTCATTTTCCTAACAAGACAACCTCAATGATAAGACGCACACTGTTTTCAATGCGTTTCTTGCTAAAAGAGCTAAGATCGTGATTGTCTCTGTTGCTGAATGAGCTAGGACGCTATTCAACTCTAATCTAAGAGAGACTCACTAACTTCATGTAGGAACACCGTTACTTTGTCTCCTAACTCATTTTCCTAACAAGACAACCTCAATGATAAGACGCACACTGTTTTCAATGCATTTCTTGCTAAAAGAGCTAAGATCGTGATTGTCTCTGTTGCTGAATGAGCTAGGACGCTATTCAACTCTAATCTAAGAGAGACTCACTAACTTCATGTAGGAACACCGTTACTTTGTCTCCTAACTCATTTTCCTAACAAGACAACCTCAATGATAAGACGCACACTGTTTTCAATGCATTTCTTGCTAAAAGAGCTAAGATCGTGATTGTCTCTGTTGCTGAATGAGCTTAGGACGCTATTCAACTCTAATCTAAGAGAGACTCACTAACTTCATGTAGGAACACCGTTACTTTGTCTCCTAACTCATTTTCCTAACAAGACAACCTCAATGATAAGACGCACACTGTTTTCAATGCATTTCTTGCTAAAAGAGCTAAGATCGTGATTGTCTCTGTTGCTCAATGAGTTAGGACGCTATTCAACTCTAATCTAAGAGAGACTCACTAACTTCATGTAGGAACACCGTTACTTTGTCTCCTAACTCATTTTCCTAACAAGACAACCTCAATGATAAGACGCACACTGTTTTCAATGCATTTCTTGCTAAAAGAGCTAAGATCGTGATTGTCTCTGTTGCTGAATGAGCTAGGACGCTATTCAACTCTAATCTAAGAGAGACTCACTAACTTCATGTAGGATCACCGTTACTTTGTCTCCTAACTCATTTTCCTAACAAGACAACCTCAATGATAAGACGCACACTGTTTTCAATGCGTTTCTTGCTAAAAGAGCTAAGATCGTGATTGTCTCTGTTGCTGAATGCGCTAGGACGCTATTCAACTCTAATCTAAGAGAGACTCACTAACTTCATGTAGGAACACCGTTACTTTGTCTCCTAACTCATTTTCCTAACAAGACAACGTCAATGATAAGACGCACACTGTTTTCAATGCATTTCTTGCTAAAAGAGCTAAGATCGTGATTGTCTCTGTTGCTGAATGAGCTAGGACGCTATTCAACTCTAATCTAAGAGAGACTCACTAACTTCATGTAGGAACACCGTTACTTTGTCTCCTAACTCATTTTCCTAACAAGACAACCTCAATGATAAGACGCACACTGTTTTCAATGCATTTCTTGCTAAAAGAGCTAAGATCGTGATTGTCTCTGTTGCTGAATGAGCTTAGGACGCTATTCAACTCTAATCTAAGAGAGACTCACTAACTTCATGTAGGAACACCGTTACTTTGTCTCCTAACTCATTTTCCTAACAAGACAACCTCAATGATAAGACGCACACTGTTTTCAATGCATTTCTTGCTAAAAGAGCTAAGATCGTGATTGTCTCTATTGCTCAATGAGTTAGGACGCTATTCAACTCTAATCTAAGAGAGACTCACTAACTTCATGTAGGAACACCGTTACTTTGTCTCCTAACTCATTTTCCTAACAAGACAACCTCAATGATAAGACGCACACTGTTTTCAATGCATTTCTTGCTAAAAGAGCTAAGATCGTGATTGTCTCTGTTGCTGAATGAGCTAGGACGCTATTCAACTCTAATCTAAGAGAGACTCACTAACTTCATGT
>NW_027285256.1:75000-79530 GCF_040894005.1 Engystomops pustulosus | reverse complement strand
GGCTTCTCCCGCTGACTTGCCCCTTTGGAAGTAGGAGCTCCTACTTCCATGGGCATTATTCCTCCCCTCGACCTACAGCCAAGTGTGGCCGGGGAACAGTGACTCTTTGCCGGATAGGCCAAGTGGCTTCTCCCGCTGACTTGCCCCTTTGGAGGTAGTAGCTCCTACTTCCATGGGCATTATTCCTCCCCGGGACATACTGCCAAGTGTGGCCGGGGAACAGTGACTCTTTGCCGGATAGGCCAAGTGGCTTCTCCCGCTGACTTGCCCCTTTGGAGGTAGTAGCTCCTACTTCCATGGGCATTATTCCTCCCCGGGACCTACAGCCAAGAGTGGCCGGGGAACAGTGACTCTTGGCCGGATAGGCCAAGTGGCTTCTCCCGCTGACTTGCCCCTTTGGAAGTAGGAGCTCCTACTTCCATGGGCATTATTCCTCCCCGGGACCTACTGCCAAGTGTGGCCGGGGAACAGTGACTCTTGGCCGGATAGGCCAAGTGGCTTCTCCCGCTGACTTGCCCCTATGGAAGTAGGAGCTCTTACTTCCATGGGCAGTATACCACTCGGGGACTTAGAGCCAAGTGTCTTCACCCTTTGGAGGTAGTAGCTCCTACTTCCATGGGCATTATTCCTCCCCGGGACATACTGCAAATTGTGGCCGGGGAACAGTGACTCTTGGCCGGATAAGCCAAGTGGCTTCTCCCGCTGACTTGCCCCTTTGAAGGTAGTAGCTCCTACTTCCATGGGCATTATTCCTCCCCGGGACCTACAGCCAAGAGTGGCCGGGGAACAGTGACTCTTGGCCGGATAGGCCAAGTGGCTTCTCCCGCTGACTTGCCCCTTTGGAAGTAGGAGCTCTCACTTCCATGGGCAGTATACCTCTCGGGGACTTAGAGCCAAGTGTCTTCGCCCTTTGGAGGTAGGAGCTCTTACTTCCATGGGCATTATTCCTCTCCGGGACTTACAGCCAAGTGTGGCCGGGGAACAGTGACACTTGGCCGGGTAGGCCAAGTGGCTGCTCCCGCTGACTTGCCCCTTTTGAAGTAGGAGCTCCTACTTCCATGGGCATTATTCCACCCCGGGACCTACAGCCAAGTGTGGACGGGGGACAGTGACATGTGGCCGGATAGGCCAAGTGGCTTCTCCCGCTGACTTGCCCCTTTGGAAGTAGGAGCTCCTACTTCCATGGGCATTATTCCTCCCCGGGACCTACTGCCAAGTGTGGCCGGGGAACAGTGACTCTTGGCCGGGTAGGCCAAGTGGCTTCTCCCGCTGACTTGCCCCTTTGGAAGTAGGAGCTCCTACTTCCATGGGCATTATTCCTCTCCGGGACCTACTGCCAAGTGTGGCCGGGGAACAGTGACTCTTGGCCGGATAGGCCAAGTGGCTTCTCCCGCTGACTTGCCCCTTTGGAAGTAGGAGCTCTTACTCCCATGGGCAGTATACCTCTCGGGGACTTAGAGCCAAGTGTCTTCACCCTTTGGAGGTAGTAGCTCCTACTTCCATGGGCATTATTCCTCCCCGGGACCTACTGCCAAGTGTGGCCGGGGAACAGTGACTCTTGGCCGGATAGGCCAAGTGGCTCTTCTCCCGCTGACTTGCCCCTTTGGAAGTAGGAGCTCCTACTTCCATGGGCATTATTCCTCCCCGGGACCTACAGCCAAGTGTGGCCGGGGAACAGTGACTCTTGGCCGGATAGGCCAAGTGGCTTCTCCCGCTGACTTGCCCCTTTGGAAGTAGGAGCTCTTACTTCCATGGGCATTATACCTCTCGGGGACTTAGAGCCAAGTGTCTTCACCCTTTGGAGGTAGGAGCTCCTACTTCCATGGGCATTATTCCTCCCCGGGACCTACTGCCAAGTGTGGCCGGGGAACAGTGACTCTTGGCCGGATAGGCCAAGTGGCTTCTCCCGCTGACTTGCCCCTATTGAAGTAGGAGCTCTTACTTCCATGGGCATTATTCCTCCCCGGGACCTACTGCCAAGTGTGGCCGGGGAACAGTGACTCTTGGCCGGATAGGCCAAGTGGCTTCTCCCGCTGACTTGCCCCTTTGGAAGTAGGAGCTCTTACTTCCATGGGCATTATTCCTCCCCGGGACCTACTGCCAAGTGTGGCCGGGGAACAGTGACTCTTGGCCGGATAGGCCAAGTGGCTTCTCCCGCCGACTTGCCCCTTTGGAAGTAGGAGCTCCCACTTCCATGGGCATTATTCCTCCCCGGGACATACTGCCAAGTGTGGCCGGGGAACAGTGACTCTTGGCCGGATAGTCCAAGTGGCTTCTCCCGCTGACTTGCCCCTTTGGAAGTAGGAGCTCCTACTTCCATGGGCATTATTCCTCCCCGGGACCTACAGCCAAGAGTGGCCGGGGGACAGTGACATGTGGCCGGATAGGCCAAGTGGCTTCTCCCGCTGACTTGCCCCTTTGGAAGTAGGAGCTCCTACTTCCATGGGCATTATTCCTCCCCGGGACCTACTGCCAAGTGTGGCCGGGGAACAGTGACTCTTGGCCGGATAGGCCAAGTGGCTTCTCCCGCTGACTTGCCCCTATGGAAGTAGGAGCTCTTACTTCCATGGGCATTATTCCTCCCCGGGACCTACTGCCAAGTGTGGCCGGGGAACAGTGACTCTTGGCCGGATAGGCCAAGTGGCTTCTCCCGCTGACTTGCCCCTTTGGAAGTAGGAGCTCTCACTTCCATGGGCAGTATACCTCTCGGGGACTTAGAGCCAAGTGTCTTCACCCTTTGGAGGTAGGAGCTCTTACTTCCATGGGCATTATTCCTCTCCGGGACCTACAGCCAAGTGTGGCCGGGGAACAGTGACACTTGGCCGGATAGGCCAAGTGGCTGCTCCCGCTGACTTGCCCCTTTGGAAGTAGGAGCTCCTACTTCCATGGGCATTATTCCACCCCGGGACCTACAGCCAAGTGTGGCCGGGGGACAGTGACATGTGGCCGGATAGGCCAAGTGGCTTCTCCCGCTGACTTGCCCCTTTGGAAGTAGGAGCTCCTACTTCCATGGGCATTATTCCTCCCCGGGACCTACTGCCAAGTGTGGCCGGGGAACAGTGACTCTTGGCCCGGGTAGGCCAAGTGGCTTCTCCCGCTGACTTGCCCCTTTGGAAGTAGGAGCTCCTACTTCCATGGGCATTATTCCTCCCCGGGACCTACTGCCAAGTGTGGCCGGGGAACAGTGACTCTTGGCCGGGTAGGCCAAGTGGCTTCTCCCGCTGACTTGCCCCTTTGGAAGTAGGAGCTCTTACTCCCATGGGCAGTATACCTCTCGGGGACTTAGAGCCAAGTGTCTTCACCCTTTGGAGGTAGTAGCTCCTACTTCCATGGGCATTATTCCTCCCCGGGACCTACTGCCAAGTGTAGCCGGGGAACAGTGACTCTTGGCCGGATAGAACTAGTGGCTTCTCCCGCTGACTTGCCCCTTTGGAAGTAGGAGCTCCTACTTCCATGGGCATTATTCCTCCCGGACCTACTGCCAAGAGTGGCCGGGGAACAGTGACTCTTGGCCGGATAGGCCAAGTGGCTTCTCCCGCTGACTTGCCCCTTTGGAAGTAGGAGCTCCTACTTCCATGGGCATTATTCCTCCCCGGGACCTACTGCCAAGTAAGGCCGGGGAACAGTGACTCTTGGCCGGATAGAACTAGTGGCTTCTTCCGCTGACTTGCCCCTTTGGAAGTAGGAGCTCCTACTTCCATGGGCATTATTCCTCCCCGGGACCTACAGCCAAGCTTGGCCGGGGGACAGTGACATGTGGCCGGATAGGCCAAGTGGCTTCTCCCGCTGACTTGCCCCTTTGGAGGTAGGAGCTCTTACTTCCATGGGCATTATTCCTCTCCGGGACCTACAGCCAAGTGTGGCCGGGGAACAGTGAAACTTGGCCGAATAGGCCAAGTGGCTGCTCCCGCTGACTTGCCCCTTTGGAAGTAGGAGCTCCTACTTCCATGGGCATTATTCCTCCCCGGGACCTATAGCCAAGTGTGGCCGGGGGACGGTGACATGTGGCCGGATAGGCCGAGCGGCTTCTCCCGCTGACGTCATCGCTTTGGAAGTAGGAGCTCCTACTTCCATGGGCTTGTTCCTCCCCGGGACTTGCCGCCAAGTCTGGCCGGGGGACAGTGACATGTGGCCGGATAGGCCAACTGGCTGCTCCCGCTGAGCCCCTACTTCCATGGGCTTGTTCGTCCCCCGGGACTTGCCGCCAAGTCTGGCCGGGGAACAGTGACATGCCGCCGGATACGGCCGAGCGGCTGCTCCCGCTGACGTCATCGCTTTGGAAGTAGGAGCTCCTACTTCCATGGGCTTGTTCCTCCCCGGGACTTGCCGCCAAGTCTGGCCGGGGGACAGTGACATGTGGCCGGATAGGCCAACTGGCTGCTCCCGCTGAGCCCCTACTTCCATGGGCTTGTTCGTCCCCGGGACTTGCCGCCAAGTCTGGCCGGGGAACAGTGACATGCCGCCGGATACGGCCGAGCGGCTGCTCCCGCTGACGTCATCACTTTGGAAGTCGGAGCTCCTACTTCCATG
>NW_027285256.1:37500-62500 GCF_040894005.1 Engystomops pustulosus | reverse complement strand
CCTGCCTCTCTCACGAAGGGAGTGTCACCGGTAAGAAGCCTCTTCCCACGTCTGCTTGCCGACTTACGCTCGCCCCGACGAGAGGCCCAACCGAAAGAGTGGAAAGGGGCAGAGATTTCCAGGGTCGCCCCACCAGGGATGCAATACCCCAGTGCAGACTGTCGGCCCTGCCCCGAACCTACTCGGTGGTTTGAAGGTTAACCTCTTGGGGAAAAGCAGCGATTCGCCTCGCGGTGCGTGCCTCCGCGGATCTAAACCCCCTCGATCGATGTGGGGCCAGAGGACCCCTTTTCCCCGTACGAAACGGCCGGCTCACCATGGGCTCGACATCCGTGGGTCGGAGAGTTGAGCGCTTACGCGCGGCGGGACCTTATAACCTGCAGCGGCTGAGGAGCGAAGATTTCCAGGGTGGGCCCCCGGGGATGCCATACCCCGAGCAGCCAGTCGGCCCCGCTCCTAGCGCGCTGACGAGCAATGGAGTCTTCCCCGCGGCAGCCACCGCCCTCGCCTCGCCGTCGGTCGATGAAGAGCCGAGTTCGCCCTCCTCTGCTCGGGACTCGGAAACGGCCTGGCCTTCGCCTACTCCGTCGGGCAACTGCCTTCCGCCAGCCCCTTCCCTCGAATCCCCTTCTTCCATTTTAGACCCGATCAGGGGATTGGTCAGCCCAGCCCTGGGGTAGGAAGAGGGGTTGGGGTCGGTTCGGCTTCCGGTGCCCCCGCTCGGCCAAAGGTCCCCTCGCTTTGGAAGCAGAGGGTGCCGGGGTTATTTTCGGCTTGACGCCTAGTCCGGTCCCTGCCGGTTCCCGTGGAGGCCCGCGGTCAAAACCAGCTCCCCGGCTGTCGGAGCCGGAGCCCCGCAGCCCGAGCGGACGCACCGAGTCCCTCATGTAAGGGATAGCCGCCCCTACGGAACGGCCCGGACTGGGACCAGGCACCCCCAGGCGCCGAAGGGGTGGGTCGGCCGTGTTGCCGAAGCTTAGCCGGCGCTGATGACCGCAGCCCCTAACGATGCCCACAGGCGGGGGAGCCAAGGAGAGCACTAGGAAGACGTGGCGGGGTCGGACGGCTCAATTTCCAGGGTGGGACCCCGGGGGTTCAGTACCCCGGGCATCCGGTCGGTTTCGCCGGCGCGACCCCAAGCCTTCCACGGCCCCCTTCGTGGGTGCAGGGATACCGTGCAGGGTGCAGGCTTAGACGCCAATTCCCCAGAAGTTTTAGGGATAGGGTTTGTCCGGGCGCCACCGCAGCGACAACCTCGCAAGAAGCTCTCTTCCACAAAAGCACGGGCAACGTTCGTGTGCGAGTGTTGGTCTCCCATGGTCTACCGACTCCCCCGGGCGGCCCAAGCGTTACGCCCACGGCCGGGCCCTCGAGCAGGCGCACCCCTGGTGCCTCTCGTAAGGGAAGGCTACGGTCCTCAACCCCTCGTATGGCGGGGAGGGCGCATTTGAAACGCTAAAGGACGAGCCCTGTTCGGGACCTGGCGGGGATCCGCGGATTGGCGAGAGGGATGGGTCTGCCGTTGGTCAGAGGGGACGCACCCCTGGGACGCAGTTTGGCATTAGCGACCGATGGCCCATCTACGACCATGTACTCCGGGAGCGCCAAGGAGGACGCGGGTGGGCTTTGGGGGCAGACTCAATTTCCAGGGTCTGGGCGCCGGGGGTGCAATACCCTTAAGCGCTCATGTCGGTTTCGTCTGCCGCCCGCCTCTGGCCCGGCTCCTAGTGACGGGTGCTGTGAACGTGCGATCGTGCTTGCGGTTGAAGAGTTCAAAGGCTACCGCTGGGGATAACACGCCCGGGGAATTTAGAAACCCCCCCCTCCGCTACAATCTCTGCTTCTGCCGGACTCGGAGGGGAGCCGCCCCGGGGGCGACCGCTCCCTCTCCTCTTCCGCGGCGTGCCGCGCGCTTCGCCGTCAGCAGCGGAGCGAACCTTTTTCTCGGTCCGCAGCTCTTCAGGCGTAGGCGGGCAGCGCTAACAGGGTACACTGGGGACCACTCGACCGCAACCGCTCCTCCGACCGACGAGCATACCTACCGCGGATACGCCACGGTGGGTCTAAGCCTCGTCGCCGCCGCGAGGAGCAGGCGGGAGCCGTCCCTTTTCGTGCTGCGGAAATAAACCGTGGACACAGAGGTGTGTCTGCGCTCTCCGACCGGGCGGGGGGCGATTGGACTTGCCCGAGGGACACTAGGCGAGGCGCTGCCGCGGGAGCCGGAGCTCCGCGCTGGACGCTGCCGCCGCCGCCGCCGCCCCCCACCCACGGTACGGTGGAGTACGCCCGTTCCATACGCTTCGTAGCAAACCTCAGCCGAAGCAGAGAGTCCTACCGCTGTGGCAGGAGCGGGGCCGTGCGAGGACCACACTGGCACCGCGCTACACAACCTTAGGCAGAGGACCACAGCCGCTCACGGGGAGCGGGGGATTGATGCGCGACCAAGACTGAGGCTAAGGAACGCTTTACCATAAACCGGCCGGGGCCAATACCCCTGACCGAGCAAAGTGCCCTGCCCCGCCGGATCGCGCTGTGTCAGATCGATCAAAAGAGCGGAGAGCCGAGACTCTACCGCTGGGAGTTTGTGGAGAACGGCCTGGCTTGCGTCCCGTCCTCCCGCCCTCGACCTCACATGGCTAGCCTCACCCGCCGGGAGCCACCCCATTGGGGACCGTAGGGCGGAGAAGGGGTCTCCGCGTCCGGAATTTACTTGTGGAGAACGGCCTGGCTTACGTCCCGTCCTCCCGCCCTCGACCTCACATGGCTAGCCTCACCCGCCGGGCGCCACCCCATTGGGGACCGTAGGGCGGAGAAGGGGTCTCCGCGTCCGGAATTTACTTGTGGAGAACGGCCTGGCTTACGTCCCGTCCTCCCGCCCTCGACCTCACACGGCTAGCCTCACCCGCCGGGCGCCACCCCATTGGGGACCGTAGGGCGGAGAAGGGGTCTCCGCGTCCGGAATTTACTTGTGGAGAACGGCCTGGCTTACGTCCCGTCCTCCCGCCCTCGACCTCACATGGCTAGCCTCACCCGCCGGGCGCCACCCCATTGGGGACCGTAGGGCGGAGAAGGGGTCTCCGCGTACGGAATTTCTTGTGGAGAACGGCCTGGCTTACGTCCCGTCCTCCCATGGCTAGCCTCACCCGCCGGGCGCCACCCCATTGGGGACCGTAGGGCGGAGAAGGGGTCTCCGCGTCCGGAATTTCTTGTGGAGAACGGCCTGGCTTACGTCCCGTCCTCCCGCCCTCGACCTCACATGGCTAGCCTACCCCGCCGGGCGCCGCTCCATTGGGGATACGGTACGGCAAAGCGCGACGCCGCACGATGCCAACACTTTGTGCAAAAACCTGGCAGAGTCGACCAAAACCTCGCTTCTTTGACCGGTATTTTTGATGCTTTTCTCTGCCGCCGAAGGTGCACTGAGGGTCGGATCGCCCAAAATTTTTACCGGTCGTTTTGGTCTGCGGTTCTTCCGAGAGGTGCCCGCCTGACAGTTCTTTTTCAGCAGCCTCCGAAAGGCCATCCAGCGGGCAAGCCAGGGGTTGGCAGCCGCCGGCGGTGAGCCTTCCCCGGCCGGGGCAGACGGCTCCGACCGCAAAATTTTTTCGACTTTCGCCGAGGCCAAAACCCCATGCACTTTTAAAGCCTGCCCGCAGCGCCGTCTCCTGTCAGACGTCCCTTGCCGCCTGCGGTGGTCCTCGCCCGGCAGAGAGAAGCCGGAGTCGCCCCCTCTCCGGTTCTTTTTCACCATTCCGGAGCTCTGAAATCTGCCGGACACCGAGTGACCGAGGACGCTTCCAGGAGGGCGGCAGCGAGAGGCAGAGTGCCACCGGTCGGGTCGCCGGTTCTCCCACACTTTGAAAATTTTTCGCTTGTTCTGGTGGGATGGAGAGAGAGCGTGGCTTATGCGCCCTCTGCCCCGCGGTCCGCCCTGGCTGGCCTTACGCCGGTGGTTCGCCAGGCCACCGGCACCTTGTACGGCGGGGACGGCGTGGCTTATGCGCCCGTCAACCCACCTACTCGCCCCGGCTAGCCTTTTACCCGGAGGGCGCCACGCTCCGGGTACCAGTGAGCGGCACGAACCCAGTCATACCATGCCGCTCACCTCGCGCCCTCTCCGGCCTCCGCCGCGGAGACCTCCCGCTAGGACCTGCGGGGGGCGATTTCTGCCAAAATCTACAAAGTCCCCGATGGTTAAGGACGTAGACTGTTGAGCGGGACCTACACACTCTTGTAGCCGATGGGGCTCGCCATTTCCCGCAGAAAATGGACCACCTCCCGCAGAGGAACATGAAATGCCCCTTCCCGCGGGACCCGAAGGACCGCTCTGTCCGAGCAGGCCTCCAGGACCACGGCACGCAAAAGCGACTCAGTCCCGCTGGCATTACGGATCTGACTTTGTGCAAAAACCAGGCAGAGTCGACCAAAACCTCCCTTCTTTGACCGGTGTTTTTGTTGCTTTTCTCTGCCGCCGAAGGTGCACTGAGGATCGGATCGCCCAAAATTTTTACCGGTCGTTTTGGTCTGCGGTTCTTCCGAGAGGTGCCCGCCTGACAGTTCTTTTTCAGCAGCCTCCGAAAGGGCATCCAGCGGGCAAGCCAGGGGTTGGCAGCCGCCGGCGGTGAGCCTTCCCCGGCCGGGGCAGACAGCTCCGACCGCAAAATTTTTTCGACTTTCGCCGAGGCCAAAACCCCATGCACTTTTAAAGCCTGCCCGCAGCGCCGTCTCCTGGCAGACGTCCCTTGCCGCCTGCGGTGGTCCTCGCCCGGCAGAGAGAAGCCGGATTCGCCCTCTCACCGGTTCTTTTTCACCATTCCGGAGCTCTGAAATCTGCCGGACACCGAGTGACCGAGGACGCTTCCAGGAGGGCGGCAGCGAGAGGCAGAGTGCCACCGGTCGGGAAGCCGGTTCTCCCACACTTTGAAATTTTTTCGCTTGTTCTGGTGGGATGGAGAGAGAGCGTGGCTTATGCGCCCTCTGCCCCGCGGTACGCCCTTGGCTAGCCTTACGCCGGTGGTTCGCCAGGCCACCGGCACCTTGTACAGCGGGGACGGCGTGGCTTATGCGCCCTCTGCCCCGCGGTACGCCCTTGGCTAGCCTTACGCCGGTGGTTCGCCAGGCCACCGGCACCTTGTACGGCGGGGACGGCGTTGCTTATGCGCCCGTCAATCCACCTACTCGCCCCGGCTAGCCTTTTACCCGGAGGGCGCCACGCTCCGGGTAGCAGTGAGCGGCACGAGCCCAGTCATACCATGCCGCTCACCTCGCACCTTTTCCGGCCTCCGCCGCGGAGACCTCCCGCTCTGTTCTGCGGAGAGCGATTTTGGGCAAAATCTACAAAGTCCCCGATGGTTAAGGACGTAGACTGTTGAGCGGGACCTACACACTCTTGTAGCCGAAGGGGCTCGCCATTTCCCGCAGAAAATGGATCACCTCCCGCAGAGGAACATGAAATGCCCCTTCCCGCGGGACCCGAAGGACCACTCTGTCCGAGCAGGCTTCCAGGACCACGGCACGCAAGAGCGACTCAGTCCCGCTGGCATTACGGATCTGACTTAGTGCAAAAACCTGGCAGAGTCGACCAAAACTCCCCTTCTCTGACCGGTATTTTTGTTGCTTTTCTCTGCCGCCGAAGGTGCACTACGGGTCGGATCGCCCAAAATTTTTACCGGTCGTTTTGGTCTGCGGTTCTTCCGAGAGGTGCCCGCCTGACAGTTCTTTTTCAGCAGCCTCCGAAAGGCCATCCAGCGGGCAAGCCAGGGGTTGGCAGCCGCCGGAGGTGAGCCTTCCCCGGCCGGGGCAGACAGCTCCGACCGCATAATTTTTTCGACTTTCTCCGAGGCCAAAACCCCATGCACTTTTAAAGCCTGCCCGCAGCGCCGTCTCCTGTCAGACGTCCCCGCCGCCTGCGGTGGTCCTCGCCCGGCAGAGAGAAGCCGGAGTCGCCCTCTCTCCGGTTCTTTTTCACCATTCCGGAGCTCTTAAATCTGCCGTACTCCGAGTGACCGAGGACGCTTCCAGGACGGCGGCAGCGAGAGGCAGAGTGCAACCGGTCGGGAAGCCGGTTCTCCCACACTTTGAAAATTTTTCGCTTGTGCTGGTGGGATGGAGAGAGAGCGTGGCTTATGCGCCCTCTGCCCCGCGGTACGCCCTTGGCTAGCCTTACGCCGGTGGTTCGCCAGGCCACCGGCACCTTGTACGGCGGGGACGGCGTTGCTTATGCGCCCGTCATCCCACCTACTCGCCCCGGCTAGCCTTTTACCCGGAGGGCGCCACGCTCCGGGTAGCAGTGAGCGGCACGAGCCCAGTCATACCATGCCGCTCACCTCGCACCTTTTCCGGCCTCCGCCGCGGAGACCTCCCGCTAGGACATGCGGGGGGCGATCTTGACCAAAATCTACAAAGTCCCCGATGGTTAAGGACGTAGACTGTTGAGCGGGACCTACACACTCTTGTAGCCGAAGGGGCTCGCCATTTCCCGCAGAAAATGGATCACCTCCCGCAGAGGAACATGAAATGCCCCTTCCCGCGGGACCCGAAAGGACCGCCCTGTCCGAGCAGGCCTCCAGGACCACGGCACGCAAAAGCGACTCAGTCCCGCTGGCATTACGGATCTGACTTAGTGCAAAAACCTGGCAGAGTCGACCAAAACTCCCCTTCTCTGACCGGTATTTTTGTTGCTTTTCTCTGCCGCCGAAGGTGCACTACGGGTCGGATCGCCCAAAATTTTTACCGGTCGTTTTGGTCTGCGGTTCTTCCGAGAGGTGCCCGCCTGACAGTTCTTTTTCAGAAGCCTCCGAAAGGCCATCCAGCGGGCAAGCCAGGGGTTGGCAGCCGCCGGCGGTGAGCCTTCCCCGGCCGGGGCAGACAGCTCCGACCGCATAATTTTTTCGACTTTTGCCGAGGCCAAAACCCCATGCACTTTTAAAGCCTGCCCGCAGCGCCGTCTCCTGTCAGACGTCCCCGCCGCCTGCGGTGGTCCTCGCCCGGCAGAGAGAAGCCGGAGTCGCCCTCTCTCCGGTTCTTTTTCACCATTCCGGAGCTCTTAAATCTGCCGTACTCCGAGTGACCGAGGACGCTTCCAGGAGGGCGGCAGCGAGAGGCAGAGTGCCACCGGTCGGGAAGCCGGTTCTCCCACACTTTGAAAATATTTCGCTTGTGCTGGTGGGATGGAGAGAGAGCGTGGCTTATGCGCCCTCTGCCCCGCGGTACGCCCTGGCTAGCCTTACGCCGGTGGTTCGCCAGGCCACCGGCACCTTGTACGGCGGGGACGGCGTTGCTTATGCGCCCGTCATCCCACCTACTCGCCCCGGCTAGCCTTTTACCCGGAGGGCGCCACGCTCCGGGTAGCAGTGAGCGGCACGAGCCCAGTCATACCATGCCGCTCACCTCGCACCTTTTCCGGCCTCCGCCGCGGAGACCTCACGCTCTGTTCTGCGGAGAGCGATTTTGGGCAAAATCTACAAAGTCCCCGATGGTTAAGGACGTAGACTGTTGAGCGGGACCTACACACTCTTGTAGCCGAAGGGGCTCGCCATTTCCCGCAGAAAATGGATCACCTCCCGCAGAGGAACATGAAATGCCCCTTCCCGCGGGACCCGAAGGACCGCTCTGTCCGAGCAGGCCTCCAGGACCACGGCACGCAAAAGCGACTCAGTCCCGCTGGCATTACGGATCTGACTTAGTGCAAAAACCTGGCAGAGTCGACCAAAACTCCCCTTCTCTGACCGGTATTTTTGTTGCTTTTCTCTGCCGCCGAAGGTGCACTACGGGTCGGATCGCCCAAAATTTTTACCGGTCGTTTTGGTCTGCGGTTCTTCCGAGAGGTGCCCGCCTGACAGTTCTTTTTCAGCAGCCTCCGAAAGGGCATCCAGCGGGCAAGCCAGGGGTTGGCAGCCGCCGGCGGTGAGCCTTCCCCGGCCGGGGCAGAAAGCTCCGACCGCATAATTTTTTCGACTTTCGCCGAGGCCAAAAGCCCAGGCACTTAGAAAGCCTGCCCGCAGCGCCGCCTCCTGTCAGAGGTCCCCGCCGCCTGCGGTGGTCCTCGCCCGGCAGAGAGAAGCCGGAGTCGCCCTCTCTCCGGTTCTTTTTCACCATTCCGGAGCTCTTAAATCTGCCGTACTCCGAGTGACCGAGGACGCTTCCAGGAGGGCGGCAGAGAGAGGCAGAGTGCCACCGGTCGGGAAGCCGGTTCTCCCACACTTTGAAAATTTTTCGCTTGTGCTGGTGGGATGGAGAGAGAGCGTGGCTTATGCGCCCTCTGCCCCGCGGTACGCCCTGGCTAGCCTTACGCCGGTGGTTCGCCAGGCCACCGGCACCTTGTACGGCGGGGACGGCGTTGCTTATGCGCCCGTCAACCCACCTACTCGCCCCGGCTAGCTTTTTACCCGGAGGGCGCCACGCTCCGGGTAGCAGTGAGCGGCACGAGCCCAGTCATACCATGCCGCTCACCTCGCACCTTTTCCGGCCTCCGCCGCGGAGACCTCACGCTCTGTTCTGCGGAGAGCGATTTTGGGCAAAATCTACAAAGTCCCCGATGGTTAAGGACGTAGACTGTTGAGCGGGACCTACACACTCTTGTAGCCGAAGGGGCTCGCCATTTCCCGCAGAAAATGGATCACCTCCCGCAGAGGAACATGAAATGCCCCTTCCCGCGGGACCCGAAGGACCGCTCTGTCCGAGCAGGCCTCCAGGACCACGGCACGCAAAAGCGACTCAGTCCCGCTGGCATTACGGATCTGACTTAGTGCAAAAACCTGGCAGAGTCGACCAAAACTCCCCTTCTCTGACCGGTATTTTTGCTGCTTTTCTCTGCCGCCGAAGGTGCACTACGTGTCGGATCGCCCAAAATTTTTACCGGTCGTTTTGGTCTGCGGTTCTTCCGAGAGGTGCCCGCCTGACAGTTCTTTTTCAGCAGCCTCCGAAAGGGCATCCAGCGGGCAAGCCAGGGGTTGGCAGCCGCCGGCGGTGAGCCTTCCCCGGCCGGGGCAGACAGCTCCGACCGCATAATTTTTTCGAACTTCTCCGAGGTCAAAATCCCAGGCACTCCGACGGAAGGTCCGCCGCGCGTCTCCCGTCTGACGTCCCCGCCGCTCGCGGTGGTCCTCGCCCGGCAGGGAGCTGCCGGATTCGCCCTCTTACCGGTTCTTTTTCACCTTTCCGGAGCTCTGATATCTGCCGCACACACAGTGACCGAGGACGCTTCCAGGAGGGCGGCAGCGAGAGGCAGAGTGCCACCGGGCGGGTCCTCGGTTCTCCCACACTTAGAAAATTTTTGCGCTTGTGCTGGTGCGAGGACGTAGGTCTTTCGACCGGGGCAAGCCTGGAGGGCGGTAGCCGGGATTGGCGCCCTATTCCCGGCTAGCTCTCGGAGGCTTCACCCGGTTGGAGGTTGGAGCTCCGACTTCCATGGGCATGTTCCTCACCGGGACCTACGACCAAGTGTGGCCGAGGGACAGTGACACATTCCCGGGTAGCCTGAGTGGCTGCTCCCGCTGAGCTACTTCCATGGGCACTATTCCTCCCCGGGACTTGCCGCCAAGTCTTGGCCGGGGGACAGTGACACATTCCCGGGTAGCCTGAGTGGCTTCTCCCGCTGAGCTCTTACTTCCATGGGCATGTTCCTCACCGGGACCAACTACCAAGTGTGGCCGGGTTTCGAGCTCCAAACTCGGCTTGCACTTGGTCGCTTGGGGGGTCCCCTCCGCTCCGGGAAGGGCGCCCTCCAGCGGGCAGACGAGGGTACTTCTAGTCTGCCCGAGCTCCATGGGGCCCCTCTCGCCCCTAGGCTCCCCGCCCAGGGTTCCAGGGTCCCGGATAAAGCCACCCTGCCGAGTTCGGTATAGGGTACCGGGCCTGGCTGGAATCACGCCGGGATCGGTGAGACCTCCTCGGCCGCGGCTCAGCCTCCAAACTCCCTTTCGCGGTTCTCTTCCCTTCAACTTCCATGGGCATGTTCCACACCGGGACCTCCGACCAAGTGTGGCCGGGGAACAGTCACCCATGCCCGGGTAGCCTCAGCGGCTGCTCCCGCTGAGGTCAACTTGGAGGTTGGAGCTCCGACTTCCATGGGCACTATTCCTCCCCGGGACCTGCCGCCAAGTCTGGCCGGGGGACAGTGACACATTCCCGGGTAGCCCTGAGCGGCTGCTCCCGCTGAACTCTTACTTCCATGGGCATGTTCCTCATCAGGAACCAACGACCAAGTGTGGCCCAGGGACAGTGACACATTCCCGGTTAGCCTGAGTGGCTGCTCCCGCTGAGCTACTTCCATGAGCACTATTCCTCCCCGGGACCTGCCGCCAAGTCCGGCCGGGGGACAGTGACACATTCCCGGGTAGCCTGAGCGGCTGCTCCCGCTGAGCTACTTCCATGGGCACTATTCCTCCCCGGGACTTGCCGCCAAGTCTTGGCCGGGGGACAGTGACACATTGCCGGGTAGCCTGAGTGGCTGCTCCCGCTGAGCTCTTACTTCCATGGGCATGTTCCTCACCGGGACATACTACCAAGTGTGGCCGGGTTTCGAGCTCCAAACTCGGCTTGCACTTGGTCGCTTGGGGGTCCCCTCCGCTCCGGGAAGGGCGCCCTCCAGCGGGCAGACGAGGGTACTTCTAGTCTGCCCGAGCTCCATGGGGCCCCTCTCGCCCCTAGGCTCCCCGCCCAGGGTTCCAGGGTCCCGGATACAGCCACCCTGCCGAGTTCGGTATAGGGTACCGGGCCTGGCTGGAATCACGCCGGGATCGGTGAGACCTCCTCGGCCGCGGCTCAGCCTCCAAACTCCCTTTCGCGGTTCTCTTCCCTTCAACTTCCATGGGCATGTTCCACACCGGGACCTCCGACCAAGTGTGGCCGGGGAACAGTCACCCATGCCCGGGTAGCCTCAGCGGCTGCTCCCGCTGAGGTCAACTTGGAGGTTGGAGCTCCGACTTCCATGGGCACTATTCCTCCCCGGGACCTGCCGCCAAGTCTGGCCGGGGGACAGTGACACATTCCCGGGTAGCCCTGAGCGGCTGCTCCCGCTGAACTCTTACTTCCATGGGCATGTTCCTCATCAGGAACCAACGACCAAGTGTGGCCCAGGGACAGTGACACATTCCCGGTTAGCCTGAGTGGCTGCTCCCGCTGAGCTACTTCCATGAGCACTATTCCTCCCCGGGACCTGCCGCCAAGTCTGGCCGGGGGACAGTGACACATTCCCGGGTAGCCTGAGCGGCTGCTCCCGCTGAGCTACTTCCATGGGCACTATTCCTCCCCGGGACTTGCCGCCAAGTCTTGGCCGGGGGACAGTGACACATTGCCGGGTAGCCTGAGTGGCTGCTCCCGCTGAGCTCTTACTTCCATGGGCATGTTCCTCACCGGGACATACTACCAAGTGTGGCCGGGTTTCGAGCTCCAAACTCGGCTTGCACTTGGTCGCTTGGGGGTCCCCTCCGCTCCGGGAAGGGCGCCCTCCAGCGGGCAGACGAGGGTACTTCTAGTCTGCCCGAGCTCCATGGGGCCCCTCTCGCCCCTAGGCTCCCCGCCCAGGGTTCCAGGGTCCCGGATACAGCCACCCTGCCGAGTTCGGTATAGGGTACCGGGCCTGGCTGGAATCACGCCGGGATCGGTGAGACCTCCTCGGCCGCGGCTCAGCCTCCAAACTCCCTTTCGCGGTTCTCTTCCCTTCAACTTCCATGGGCATGTTCCACACCGGGACCTCCGACCAAGTGTGGCCGGGGAACAGTCACCCATGCCCGGGTAGCCTCAGCGGCTGCTCCCGCTGAGGTCAACTTGGAGGTTGGAGCTCCGACTTCCATGGGCACTATTCCTCCCCGGGACCTGCCGCCAAGTCTGGCCGGGGGACAGTGACACATTCCCGGGTAGCTTGAGCGGCTTCTCCCGCTGAACTCTTACTTCCATGGGCATGTTCCTCATCAGGAACCAACGACCAAGTGTGGCCCAGGGACAGTGACACATTCCCGGGTAGCCTCAGCAGCTGCTCCCGCTGAGCTACTTCCATGAGCACTATTCCTCCCCGGGACCTGCCGCCAAGTCTGGCCGGGGGACAGTGACACATTCCCGGGTAGCCTGAGCGGCTGCTCCCGCTGGGCTACTTCCATGGGCACTATTCCTCCCCGGGACCTGCCGCCAAGTCTGGCCGGGGGACAGTGACACATTCCCGGGTAGCCTGAGTGGCTGCTCCCGCTGAGCTCTTACTTCCATGGGCATGTTCCTCACCGGGACATACTACCAAGTGTGGCCGGGTTTCGAGCTCCAAACTCGGCTTGCACTTGGTCGCTTGGGGGGTCCCCTCCGCTCCGGGAAGGGCGCCCTCCAGCGGGCAGACGAGGGTACTTCTAGTCTGCCCGAGCTCCATGGGGCCCCTCTCGCCCCTAGGCTCCCCGCCCAGGGTTCCAGGGTCCCGGATACAGCCACCCTGTCGAGTTCGGTATAGGGTACCGGGCCTGGCTGGAATCACGCCGGGATCGGTGAGACCTCCTCGGCCGCGGCTCAGCCTCCAAACTCCCTTTCGCGGTTCTCTTCCCTTCAACTTCCATGGGCATGTTCCACACCGGGACCTCCGACCAAGTGTGGCCGGGGAACAGTCACCCAGGCCCGGGTAGCCTCAGCGGCTGCTCCCGCTGAGGTCAACTTGGAGGTTGGAGCTCCGACTTCCATGGGCACTATTCCTCCCCGGGACCTGCCGCCAAGTCTGGCCGGGGGACAGTGACACATTCCCGGGTAGCCTGAGCGGCTGCTCCCGCTGAACTCTTTAGTTCCATGGGCATGTTCCTCATCAGGAATCAACGACCAAGTGTGGCCGAGGGACAGTGACACATTCCCGGGTAGCCTCAGCAGCTGCTCCCGCTGAGCTACTTCCATGAGCACTATTCCTCCCCGGGACCTGCCGCCAAGTCTGGCCGGGGGACAGTGACACATTCCCGGGTAGCCTGAGTGGCTGCTCCCGCTGAGCTACTTCCATGGGAACTATTCCTCCCCGGGACTTGCCGCCAAGTCTTGGCCGGGGGACAGTGACACATTCCCGGGTAGCCTGAGTGGCTGCTCCCGCTGAGCTACTTCCATGGGAACTATTCCTCCCCGGGACTTGCCGCCAAGTCTTGGCCGGGGGACAGTGACACATTCCCGTGTAGCCTGAGTGGCTGCTCCCGCTGAGCTCTTACTTCCATGGGCATGTTCCTCACCGGGACATACTACCAAGTGTGGCCGGGTTTCGAGCTCCAAACTCGGCTTGCACTTGGTCGCTTGGGGGGTCCCCTCCGCTCCGGGAAGGGCGCCCTCCAGCGGGCAGACGAGGGTACTTCTAGTCTGCCCGAGCTCCATGGGGCCCCTCTCGCCCCTAGGCTCCCGGCCCAGGGTTCCAGGGTCGCGGATCCAGCCACCATGCGGAGTTCGGTTTGGGTACCGGGCCTGGCAGAAATCACGCCGGGATCGGTGAGCCCTCCTCGGCCGCGGCTTCGCGCAAAAACTCCCTTTCGCGGTTCTCTTCACTTCAACTTCCATGGACACGTTCCACACTTGGACCTACGACCAAGTGTGCCCGGGGAACAGTAACCCATGCCCGGGCAGCCTCAGCAAGTGCTCCGGCTGAGGTCAGTTTGGAGGTTTGAGCTCCGACTTCCATGGCCATGTTCCTCACCGGGACCTACGACCAAGCGTGGCCGGGTTTCGAGCTCCAAACTCGGCTTGCACTTGGTGGCCAAGGGGGTCCCCTCCGCTCCGGGAAGGGCGCCCTCCAGCGGGCAGACGAGGTTACTTCTAGTCTGCCCGAGCTCCATGGGGCATTATTCCTCCCCGGGACTTGCCGCCAAGTCTGGCCGGGGGACAGTGACACTTGGCCGGGTAGGCGAAGTGGCTTCTCCCGCTGACTTGCCCCTTTGGAAGTAGGAGCTCCTACTTCCATGGGCATTATTCCTCCCCGGGACTTGCCGCCAAGTCTGGCCGGGGGACAGTGACACTTGGCCGGGTAGGCGAAGTGGCTTCTCCCGCTGACTTGCCCCTTTGGAAGTAGGAGCTCCTACTTCCATGGGCATTATTCCTCCCCGGGACTTGCCGCCAAGTCTGGCCGGGGGACAGTGACACTTGGCCGGGTAGGCGAAGTGGCTTCTCCCGCTGACTTGCCCCTTTGGAAGTAGGAGCTCTTACTTCCATGGGCATTATACCTCTCGAAGACTTAGAGCCAAGTGAGCTCCTACTTCCATGGGCATTATTCCTCCCCGGGACTTGCCGCCAAGTCTGGCCGGGGGACAGTGACACTTGGCCGGGTAGGCGAAGTGGCTTCTCCCGCTGACTTGCCCCTTTGGAAGTAGGAGCTCTTACTTCCATGGGCATTATACCTCTCGAAGACGTAGAGCCAAGTGAGCTCCTACTTCCATGGGCATTATTCCTCCCCGGGACTTGCCGCCAAGTCTGGCCGGGGGACAGTGACACTTGGCCGGGTAGGCCAAGTGGCTTCTCCCGCTGACTTGCCCCTTTGGAAGTAGGAGCTCCTACTTCCATGGGCATTATTCCTCCCCGGGACTTGCCGCCAAGTCTGGCCGGGGGACAGTGACACTTGGCCGGGTAGGCGAAGTGGCTTCTCCCGCTGACTTGCCCCTTTGGAAGTAGGAGCTCCTACTTCCATGGGCATTATTCCTCCCCGGGACTTGCCGCCAAGTCTGGCCGGGGGACAGTGACACTTGGCCGGGTAGGCGAAGTGGCTTCTCCCGCTGACTTGCCCCTTTGGAAGTAGGAGCTCTTACTTCCATGGGCATTATACCTCTCGAAGACTTAGAGCCAAGTGAGCTCCTACTTCCATGGGCATTATTCCTCCCCGGGACTTGCCGCCAAGTCTGGCCGGGGGACAGTGACACTTGGCCGGGTAGGCGAAGTGGCTTCTCCCGCTGACTTGCCCCTTTGGAAGTAGGAGCTCCTACTTCCATGGGCATTATTCCTCCCCGGGACTTGCCGCCAAGTCTGGCCGGGGGACAGTGACACTTGGCCGGGTAGGCGAAGTGGCTTCTCCCGCTGACTTGCCCCTTTGGAAGTAGGAGCTCCTACTTCCATGGGCATTATTCCTCCCCGGGACTTGCCGCCAAGTCTGGCCGGGGGACAGTGACACTTGGCCGGGTAGGCGAAGTGGCTTCTCCCGCTGACTTGCCCCTTTGGAAGTAGGAGCTCCTACTTCCATGGGCATTATTCCTCCCCGGGACTTGCCGCCAAGTCTGGCCGGGGGACAGTGACACTTGGCCGGGTAGGCGAAGTGGCTTCTCCCGCTTACTTGCCCCTTTGGAAGTAGGAGCTCCTACTTCCATGGGCATTATTCCTCCCCGGGACTTGCCGCCAAGTCTGGCCGGGGGACAGTGACACTTGGCCGGGTAGGCGAAGTGGCTTCTCCCGCTGACTTGCCCCTTTGGAAGTAGGAGCTCTTACTTCCATGGGCATTATACCTCTCGAAGACTTAGAGCCAAGTGAGCTCCTACTTCCATGGGCATTATTCCTCCCCGGGACTTGCCGCCAAGTCTGGCCGGGGGACAGTGACAATTGGCCGGGTAGGCGAAGTGGCTTCTCCCGCTGACTTGCCCCTTTGGAAGTAGGAGCTCCTACTTCCATGGGCATTATTCCTCCCCGGGACTTGCCGCCAAGTCTGGCCGGGGGACAGTGACATGTGGCCGGATAGGCCAAGTGGCTTCTCCCGCTGACTTGCCCCTTTGGAAGTAGGAGCTCCTACTTCCATGGGCATTATTCCTCCCCGGGACCTACAGCCAAGAGTGGCCGGGGGACAGTGACACTTGGCCGGGTAGGCGAAGTGGCTTCTCCCGCTGACTTGCCCCTTTGGAAGTAGGAGCTCCTACTTCCATGGGCATTATTCCTCCCCGGGACTTGCCGCCAAGTCTGGCCGGGGGACAGCGACATGTGGCCGGATAGGCCAAGTGGCTTCTCCCGCTGACTTGCCCCTTTGGAAGTAGGAGCTCCTACTTCCATGGGCATTATTCCTCCCCGGGACCTACAGCCAAGAGTGGCCGGGGGACAGTGACACTTGGCCGGGTAGGCCAAGTGGCTTCTCCCGCTGACTTGCCCCTTTGGAAGTAGGAGCTCCTACTTCCATGGGCATTATTCCTCCCCGGGACTTGCCGCCAAGTCTGGCCGGGGGACAGTGACACTTGGCCGGGTAGGCGAAGTGGCTTCTCCCGCTGACTTGCCCCTTTGGAAGTAGGAGCTCCTACTTCCATGGGCATTATTCCTCCCCGGGACTTGCCGCCAAGTCTGGCCGGGGGACAGTGACACTTGGCCGGGTAGGCGAAGTGGCTTCTCCCGCTGACTTGCCCCTTTGGAAGTAGGAGCTCCTACTTCCATGGGCATTATTCCTCCCCGGGACTTGCCGCCAAGTCTGGCCGGGGGACAGTGACACTTGGCCGGGTAGGCGAAGTGGCTTCTCCCGCTTACTTGCCCCTTTGGAAGTAGGAGCTCCTACTTCCATGGGCATTATTCCTCCCCGGGACTTGCCGCCAAGTCTGGCCGGGGGACAGTGACACTTGGCCGGGTAGGCGAAGTGGCTTCTCCCGCTGACTTGCCCCTTTGGAAGTAGGAGCTCTTACTTCCATGGGCATTATACCTCTCGAAGACTTAGAGCCAAGTGAGCTCCTACTTCCATGGGCATTATTCCTCCCCGGGACTTGCCGCCAAGTCTGGCCGGGGGACAGTGACAATTGGCCGGGTAGGCGAAGTGGCTTCTCCCGCTGACTTGCCCCTTTGGAAGTAGGAGCTCCTACTTCCATGGGCATTATTCCTCCCCGGGACTTGCCGCCAAGTCTGGCCGGGGGACAGTGACATGTGGCCGGATAGGCCAAGTGGCTTCTCCCGCTGACTTGCCCCTTTGGAAGTAGGAGCTCCTACTTCCATGGGCATTATTCCTCCCCGGGACCTACAGCCAAGAGTGGCCGGGGGACAGTGACACTTGGCCGGGTAGGCGAAGTGGCTTCTCCCGCTGACTTGCCCCTTTGGAAGTAGGAGCTCCTACTTCCATGGGCATTATTCCTCCCCGGGACTTGCCGCCAAGTCTGGCCGGGGGACAGCGACATGTGGCCGGATAGGCCAAGTGGCTTCTCCCGCTGACTTGCCCCTTTGGAAGTAGGAGCTCCTACTTCCATGGGCATTATTCCTCCCCGGGACCTACAGCCAAGAGTGGCCGGGGGACAGTGACACTTGGCCGGGTAGGCCAAGTGGCTTCTCCCGCTGACTTGCCCCTTTGGAAGTAGGAGCTCCTACTTCCATGGGCATTATTCCTCCCCGGGACTTGCCGCCAAGTCTGGCCGGGGGACAGTGACACTTGGCCGGGTAGGCGAAGTGGCTTCTCCCGCTGACTTGCCCCTTTGGAAGTAGGAGCTCCTACTTCCATGGGCATTATTCCTCCCCGGGACCTACTGCCAAGTGTGGCCGGGGGACAGTGACATGTGGCCGGATAGGCCAAGTGGCTTCTCCCGCTGACTTGCCCCTTTGGAAGTAGGAGCTCCTACTTCCATGGGCATTATTCCTCCCCGGGACTTGCCGCCAAGTCTGGCCGGGGGACAGTGACACTTGGCCGGGTAGGCGAAGTGGCTTCTCCCGCTGACTTGCCCCTTTGGAAGTTGGAGCTCTTACTTCCATGGGCATTATACCTCTCGAAGACTTAGAGCCAAGTGAGCTCCTACTTCCATGGGCATTATTCCTCCCCGGGACTTGCCGCCAAGTCTGGCCGGGGGACAGTGACACTTGGCCGGGTAGGCGAAGTGGCTTCTCCCGCTGACTTGCCCCTTTGGAAGTAGGAGCTCCTACTTCCATGGGCATTATTCCTCCCCGGGACCTACTGCCAAGTGTGGCCGGGGGACAGTGACATGTGGCCGTATAGGCCAAGTGGCTTCTCCCGCTGACTTGCCCCTTTGGAAGTAGGAGCTCCTACTTCCATGGGCATTATTCCTCCCCGGGACTTGCCGCCAAGTCTGGCCGGGGGACAGTGACACTCGGCCGGGTAGGCGAAGTGGCTTCTCCCGCTGACTTGCCCCTTTGGAAGTAGGAGCTCCTACTTCCATGGGCATTATTCCTCCCCGGGACCTACTGCCAAGTGTGGCCGGGGAACAGTGACTCTTGGCCGGATAGGCCAAGTGGCTTCTCCCGCTGACTGGCCCTTTTGGAAGTAGGAGCTCCTACTTCCATGGGCATTATTCCTCCCCGGGACCTACAGCCAAGTGTGGCCGGGGAACAGTGACTCTTTGCCGGATAGGCCAAGTGGCTTCTCCCGCTGACTTGCCCCTTTGGAAGTAGGAGCTCCTACTTCCATGGGCATTATTCCTCCCCGGGACCTACAGCCAAGTGTGGCCGGGGAACAGTGACTCTTGGCCGGATAGGCCAAGTGGCTTCTCCCGCTGACTTGCCCCTTTGGAAGTAGGAGCTCTTACTTCCATGGGCAGTATACCTCTCGGGGACTTAGAGCCAAGTGTCTTCACCCTTTGGAGGTAGTAGCTCCTACTTCCATGTGCATTATTCCTCCCCGGGACATACTGCCAAGTGTGGCCGGGGAACAGTGACTCTTGGCCGGATAGGCCAAGTGGCTTCTCCCGCTGACTTGCCCCTATGGAAGTAGGAGCTCTTACTTCCATGGGCATTATTCCTCCCCGGGACCTACTGCCAAGTGTGGCCGGGGAACAGTGACTCTTGGCCGGATAGGCCAAGTGGCTTCTCCCGCTGACTTGCCCCTTTGGAAGTAGGAGCTCCCACTTCCATGGGCATTATTCCTCCCCGGGACCTACTGCCAAGTGTGGCCGGGGAACAGTGACTCTTGGCCGGATAGGCCAAGTGGCTTCTCCCGCTGACTTGCCCCTTTGGAGGTAGTAGCTCCTACTTCCATGGGCATTATTCCTCCCCGGGACCTACTGCCAAGTGTGGCCGGGGAACAGTGACTCTTGGCCGGATAGGCCAAGTGGCTTCTCCCGCTGACTTGCCCCTTTGGAAGTAGGAGCTCCTACTTCCATGGGCATTATTCCTCCCCGGGACCTACTGCCAAGTGTGGCCGGGGGACAGTGACATGTGGCCGGATAGGCCAAGTGGCTTCTCCCGCTGACTTGCCCCTTTGGAAGTAGGAGCTCCTACTTCCATGGGCATTATTCCTCCCCGGGACCTACAGCCAAGAGTGGCCGGGGGACAGTGACACTTGGCCGGGTAGGCGAGGTGGCTTCTCCCGCTGACTTGACCCTTTGGAAGTAGGAGCTCCTACTTCCATGGGCATTATTCCTCCCCGGGACTTGCCGCCAAGTCTGGCCGGGGGACAGTGACATGTGGCCGGATAGGCCAAGTGGCTTCTCCCGCTGACTTGCCCCTTTGGAAGTAGGAGCTCCTACTTCCATGGGCATTATTCCTCCCGGGGACTTGCCGCCAATTCTGGCCGGGGGACAGTGACACTCGGCCGGGTAGGCGAAGTGGCTTCTCCCGCTGACTTGCCCCTTTGGAAGTAGGAGCTCCTACTTCCATGGGCATTATTCCTCCCCGGGACCTACTGCCAAGTGTGGCCGGGGGACAGTGACACTTGGCCGGGTAGGCGAAGTGGCTTCTCCCGCTGACTTGACCCTTTGGAAGTAGGAGCTCCTACTTCCATGGGCATTATTCCTCCCCGGGACCTCCTGCCAAGTGTGGCCGGGGAACAGTGACTCTTGGCCGGATAGGCCAAGTGGCTTCTCCCGCTGACTTGCCCCTTTGGAAGTAGGAGCTCCTACTTCCATGGGCATTATTCCTCCCCGGGACCTACAGCCAAGTGTGGCCGGGGAACAGTGACTCTTTGCCGGATAGGCCAAGTGGCTTCTCCCGCTGACTTGCCCCTTTGGAAGTAGGAGCTCCTACTTCCATGGGCATTATTCCTCCCCTCGACCTACAGCCAAGTGTGGCCGGGGAACAGTGACTCTTTGCCGGATAGGCCAAGTGGCTTCTCCCGCTGACTTGCCCCTTTGGAGGTAGTAGCTCCTACTTCCATGGGCATTATTCCTCCCCGGGACATACTGCCAAGTGTGGCCGGGGAACAGTGACTCTTTGCCGGATAGGCCAAGTGGCTTCTCCCGCTGACTTGCCCCTTTGGAGGTAGTAGCTCCTACTTCCATGGGCATTATTCCTCCCCGGGACCTACAGCCAAGAGTGGCCGGGGAACAGTGACTCTTGGCCGGATAGGCCAAGTGGCTTCTCCCGCTGACTTGCCCCTTTGGAAGTAGGAGCTCCTACTTCCATGGGCATTATTCCTCCCCGGGACCTACTGCCAAGTGTGGCCGGGGAACAGTGACTCTTGGCCGGATAGGCCAAGTGGCTTCTCCCGCTGACTTGCCCCTATGGAAGTAGGAGCTCTTACTTCCATGGGCAGTATACCACTCGGGGACTTAGAGCCAAGTGTCTTCACCCTTTGGAGGTAGTAGCTCCTACTTCCATGGGCATTATTCCTCCCCGGGACATACTGCAAATTGTGGCCGGGGAACAGTGACTCTTGGCCGGATAAGCCAAGTGGCTTCTCCCGCTGACTTGCCCCTTTGAAGGTAGTAGCTCCTACTTCCATGGGCATTATTCCTCCCCGGGACCTACAGCCAAGAGTGGCCGGGGAACAGTGACTCTTGGCCGGATAGGCCAAGTGGCTTCTCCCGCTGACTTGCCCCTTTGGAAGTAGGAGCTCTCACTTCCATGGGCAGTATACCTCTCGGGGACTTAGAGCCAAGTGTCTTCGCCCTTTGGAGGTAGGAGCTCTTACTTCCATGGGCATTATTCCTCTCCGGGACTTACAGCCAAGTGTGGCCGGGGAACAGTGACACTTGGCCGGGTAGGCCAAGTGGCTGCTCCCGCTGACTTGCCCCTTTTGAAGTAGGAGCTCCTACTTCCATGGGCATTATTCCACCCCGGGACCTACAGCCAAGTGTGGACGGGGGACAGTGACATGTGGCCGGATAGGCCAAGTGGCTTCTCCCGCTGACTTGCCCCTTTGGAAGTAGGAGCTCCTACTTCCATGGGCATTATTCCTCCCCGGGACCTACTGCCAAGTGTGGCCGGGGAACAGTGACTCTTGGCCGGGTAGGCCAAGTGGCTTCTCCCGCTGACTTGCCCCTTTGGAAGTAGGAGCTCCTACTTCCATGGGCATTATTCCTCTCCGGGACCTACTGCCAAGTGTGGCCGGGGAACAGTGACTCTTGGCCGGATAGGCCAAGTGGCTTCTCCCGCTGACTTGCCCCTTTGGAAGTAGGAGCTCTTACTCCCATGGGCAGTATACCTCTCGGGGACTTAGAGCCAAGTGTCTTCACCCTTTGGAGGTAGTAGCTCCTACTTCCATGGGCATTATTCCTCCCCGGGACCTACTGCCAAGTGTGGCCGGGGAACAGTGACTCTTGGCCGGATAGGCCAAGTGGCTCTTCTCCCGCTGACTTGCCCCTTTGGAAGTAGGAGCTCCTACTTCCATGGGCATTATTCCTCCCCGGGACCTACAGCCAAGTGTGGCCGGGGAACAGTGACTCTTGGCCGGATAGGCCAAGTGGCTTCTCCCGCTGACTTGCCCCTTTGGAAGTAGGAGCTCTTACTTCCATGGGCATTATACCTCTCGGGGACTTAGAGCCAAGTGTCTTCACCCTTTGGAGGTAGGAGCTCCTACTTCCATGGGCATTATTCCTCCCCGGGACCTACTGCCAAGTGTGGCCGGGGAACAGTGACTCTTGGCCGGATAGGCCAAGTGGCTTCTCCCGCTGACTTGCCCCTATTGAAGTAGGAGCTCTTACTTCCATGGGCATTATTCCTCCCCGGGACCTACTGCCAAGTGTGGCCGGGGAACAGTGACTCTTGGCCGGATAGGCCAAGTGGCTTCTCCCGCTGACTTGCCCCTTTGGAAGTAGGAGCTCTTACTTCCATGGGCATTATTCCTCCCCGGGACCTACTGCCAAGTGTGGCCGGGGAACAGTGACTCTTGGCCGGATAGGCCAAGTGGCTTCTCCCGCCGACTTGCCCCTTTGGAAGTAGGAGCTCCCACTTCCATGGGCATTATTCCTCCCCGGGACATACTGCCAAGTGTGGCCGGGGAACAGTGACTCTTGGCCGGATAGTCCAAGTGGCTTCTCCCGCTGACTTGCCCCTTTGGAAGTAGGAGCTCCTACTTCCATGGGCATTATTCCTCCCCGGGACCTACAGCCAAGAGTGGCCGGGGGACAGTGACATGTGGCCGGATAGGCCAAGTGGCTTCTCCCGCTGACTTGCCCCTTTGGAAGTAGGAGCTCCTACTTCCATGGGCATTATTCCTCCCCGGGACCTACTGCCAAGTGTGGCCGGGGAACAGTGACTCTTGGCCGGATAGGCCAAGTGGCTTCTCCCGCTGACTTGCCCCTATGGAAGTAGGAGCTCTTACTTCCATGGGCATTATTCCTCCCCGGGACCTACTGCCAAGTGTGGCCGGGGAACAGTGACTCTTGGCCGGATAGGCCAAGTGGCTTCTCCCGCTGACTTGCCCCTTTGGAAGTAGGAGCTCTCACTTCCATGGGCAGTATACCTCTCGGGGACTTAGAGCCAAGTGTCTTCACCCTTTGGAGGTAGGAGCTCTTACTTCCATGGGCATTATTCCTCTCCGGGACCTACAGCCAAGTGTGGCCGGGGAACAGTGACACTTGGCCGGATAGGCCAAGTGGCTGCTCCCGCTGACTTGCCCCTTTGGAAGTAGGAGCTCCTACTTCCATGGGCATTATTCCACCCCGGGACCTACAGCCAAGTGTGGCCGGGGGACAGTGACATGTGGCCGGATAGGCCAAGTGGCTTCTCCCGCTGACTTGCCCCTTTGGAAGTAGGAGCTCCTACTTCCATGGGCATTATTCCTCCCCGGGACCTACTGCCAAGTGTGGCCGGGGAACAGTGACTCTTGGCCGGGTAGGCCAAGTGGCTTCTCCCGCTGACTTGCCCCTTTGGAAGTAGGAGCTCCTACTTCCATGGGCATTATTCCTCCCCGGGACCTACTGCCAAGTGTGGCCGGGGAACAGTGACTCTTGGCCGGGTAGGCCAAGTGGCTTCTCCCGCTGACTTGCCCCTTTGGAAGTAGGAGCTCTTACTCCCATGGGCAGTATACCTCTCGGGGACTTAGAGCCAAGTGTCTTCACCCTTTGGAGGTAGTAGCTCCTACTTCCATGGGCATTATTCCTCCCCGGGACCTACTGCCAAGTGTAGCCGGGGAACAGTGACTCTTGGCCGGATAGAACTAGTGGCTTCTCCCGCTGACTTGCCCCTTTGGAAGTAGGAGCTCCTACTTCCATGGGCATTATTCCTCCCCGGGACCTACTGCCAAGAGTGGCCGGGGAACAGTGACTCTTGGCCGGATAGGCCAAGTGGCTTCTCCCGCTGACTTGCCCCTTTGGAAGTAGGAGCTCCTACTTCCATGGGCATTATTCCTCCCCGGGACCTACTGCCAAGTAAGGCCGGGGAACAGTGACTCTTGGCCGGATAGAACTAGTGGCTTCTTCCGCTGACTTGCCCCTTTGGAAGTAGGAGCTCCTACTTCCATGGGCATTATTCCTCCCCGGGACCTACAGCCAAGCTTGGCCGGGGGACAGTGACATGTGGCCGGATAGGCCAAGTGGCTTCTCCCGCTGACTTGCCCCTTTGGAGGTAGGAGCTCTTACTTCCATGGGCATTATTCCTCTCCGGGACCTACAGCCAAGTGTGGCCGGGGAACAGTGAAACTTGGCCGAATAGGCCAAGTGGCTGCTCCCGCTGACTTGCCCCTTTGGAAGTAGGAGCTCCTACTTCCATGGGCATTATTCCTCCCCGGGACCTATAGCCAAGTGTGGCCGGGGGACGGTGACATGTGGCCGGATAGGCCGAGCGGCTTCTCCCGCTGACGTCATCGCTTTGGAAGTAGGAGCTCCTACTTCCATGGGCTTGTTCCTCCCCGGGACTTGCCGCCAAGTCTGGCCGGGGGACAGTGACATGTGGCCGGATAGGCCAACTGGCTGCTCCCGCTGAGCCCCTACTTCCATGGGCTTGTTCGTCCCCCGGGACTTGCCGCCAAGTCTGGCCGGGGAACAGTGACATGCCGCCGGATACGGCCGAGCGGCTGCTCCCGCTGACGTCATCGCTTTGGAAGTAGGAGCTCCTACTTCCATGGGCTTGTTCCTCCCCGGGACTTGCCGCCAAGTCTGGCCGGGGGACAGTGACATGTGGCCGGATAGGCCAACTGGCTGCTCCCGCTGAGCCCCTACTTCCATGGGCTTGTTCGTCCCCGGGACTTGCCGCCAAGTCTGGCCGGGGAACAGTGACATGCCGCCGGATACGGCCGAGCGGCTGCTCCCGCTGACGTCATCACTTTGGAAGTCGGAGCTCCTACTTCCATGGGCTTGTTCCTCCCCGGGACTTGCCGCCAAGTCTGGCCGGGGGACAGTGACATGTGGCCGGATAGGCCAACTGGCTGCTCCCGCTGAGCCCCTACTTCCATGGGCTTGTTCGTCCCCGGGACTTGCCGCCAAGTCTGGCCGGGGAACAGTGACATGCCGCCGGATACGGCCGAGCGGCTGCTCCCGCTGACGTCATCACTTTGGAAGTCGGAGCTCCTACTTCCATGGGCTTGTTCCTCCCCGGGACTTGCCGCCAAGTCTGGCCGGGGGACAGTGACATGTGGCCGGATAGGCCAACTGGCTGCTCCCGCTGAGCCCCTACTTCCATGGGCTTGTTCGTCCCCGGGACTTGCCGCCAAGTCTGGCCGGGGAACAGTGACATGCCGCCGGATACGGCCGAGCGGCTGCTCCCGCTGACGTCATCACTTTGGAAGTCGGAGCTCCTACTTCCATGGGCTTGTTCCTCCCCGGGACTTGCCGCCAAGTCTGGCCGGGGGACAGTGACATGTGGCCGGATAGGCCAACTGGCTGCTCCCGCTGAGCCCCTACTTCCATGGGCTTGTTCGTCCCCGGGACTTGCCGCCAAGTCTGGCCGGGGAACAGTGACATGCCGCCGGATACGGCCGAGCGGCTGCTCCCGCTGACGTCATCACTTTGGAAGTCGGAGC
>NW_027285256.1:0-27500 GCF_040894005.1 Engystomops pustulosus | reverse complement strand
TGGTTTTAAGTCTGATAAATGCACGCCTTCCTGGAGGGCAGCGCTCTTGGGCACGTATTAGCTCTAGAATTGCCACAGTTATCCGAGTAGCACATCATCAATGCGGAACGATCAAAGGAACCATAACTGATTTAATGAGCCATTCGCAGTTTCACCGTAAAGAATAGTCAGTACTTAGACATGCATGGCTTAATCTTTAAAACAAGCATATACTACTGGCAGGATCAACCAGGTAGCCGAGCTCTGAGGGGTAGACTCTTGGAGTCAGGCTCCGTGAGCTAATGGGAACGCTCGTTGCTGCTGCTGCTACCGCAGCGCTTCTCCGCCGCCGGAGAAGACCTCGCAGACAACATTGGATGGAGCTTAGGGCAGGGGGGCAAGAAAGATGCTCTCGGTCCCTTCCAAGGACCCGAAAAAGCCTTCCCTTCCCCTCCCTCTCGCAGTCGCTGGCTTTCCCCACTCAGTTCAGCCAAGAAGTGGCGCTCGACTCTCACCTCCATCAGCACCTCCGAAGCTCGGACAGCTCCTGTAGGCTGCGCATAGAAGGAAAGCATTGGACGCTCAACTTCAGCACCTCGAGTGTCGGACGGCTCCACCACCACCTCTCCACACTGTTAAGCGAGAGAGACGATAGGAGCCGTCGCGACGTACCCATGCAGCGCCGCCCGCCAACGCACAGAGGAGCGGAGGGGATCGGGCGCCAGGTCCGGGGGAAGGCTGGGAGGGAAGCTACGGCGCTGCTACCCAGCTTTCAACCCTGCGGGACCGGTGCTCCGCTCCTATCGCTCCGGCGAACAGGGTCCGCTACGCTTTCAACACCAGCGCCCGGCAGAGGGCTTGGAGAAGGCTCGCGCGGATCCTCGGTTCGGATCGCCTGGCTTCGCGGGAGCGGCCTTCGGCTAGGGCCGACGACGGCCGGACCGAGCAGATTTGGACCGGGGTGCGGGGCGAGTACCTGCCTCTCTCACGAAGGGAGTGTCACCGGTAAGAAGCCTCTTCCCACGTCTGCTTGCCGACTTACGCTCGCCCCGACGAGAGGCCCAACCGAAAGAGTGGAAAGGGGCAGAGATTTCCAGGGTCGCCCCACCAGGGATGCAATACCCCAGTGCAGACAGTCGGCCCTGCCCCGAACCTACTCGGTGGTTTGAAGGTTAACCTCTTGGGGAAAAGCAGCGATTCGCCTCGCGGTGCGTGCCTCCGCGGATCTAAACCCCCTCGATCGATGTGGGGCCAGAGGACCCCTTTTCCCCGTACGAAACTGTCAGCTCACCATGGGCTCGACGTCCGTGGGTCGGGGAGTTGAGCGCTTACGCGCGGCGGGACCTTATAACCTGCAGCGGCTGAGGAGCGAAGATTTCCAGGGTGGGCCCCCGGGGATGCCATACCCCGAGCAGCCTGTCGGCCCCGCTCCTAGCACGCTGGCAAGCAATGGAGTCTTCCCCGCGGCAGCCACCGCCCTCGCCCTAGCCTCGCCGTCGGTCGATGAAGAACGTCGTTCGCCCTCCTCTGGCTCGGGATTTGGAAACGGCCTGGCCTTCGCCTACTCCGTCGGGCAACTGCCTTCCGCCAGCCCCTTCCCTCGAATCCCCTTCTTCCATTTTAGACCCGATCAGGGGATTGGTCAGCCCAGCCCTGGGGTAAGAAGAGGGGTTGGGGTCGGTTCGGCTTCGGGTGCCCCGCTCGGCCAAAGGTTCCCCTCGCTTTGGAAGCACGCGAGGTCGCGGAGGGTGTCGGGGTTATTTTTTCGGCTCCCTGGCTTCGCGGGAGCGGCCTTCGGCTAGGGCCGAGGCCGTCCGGCCCGCGCAGATTTGGACCGGGGTCCGGGGCGAGTACCTGCCTCTCTCACGAAGGGAGTGTCACCGGTAAGAAGCCTCTTCCCACGTCTGCTTGCCGACTTACGCTCGCCCCGACGAGAGGCCCAACCGAAAGAGTGGAAAGGGGCAGAGATTTCCAGGGTCGCCCCACCAGGGATGCAATACCCCAGTGCAGACTGTCGGCCCTGCCCCGAACCTACTCGGTGGTTTGAAGGTTAACCTCTTGGGGAAAAGCAGCGATTCGCCTCGCGGTGCGTGCCTCCGCGGATCTAAACCCCCTCGATCGATGTGGGGCCAGAGGACCCCTTTTCCCCGTACGAAACGGCCGGCTCACCATGGGCTCGACATCCGTGGGTCGGAGAGTTGAGCGCTTACGCGCGGCGGGACCTTATAACCTGCAGCGGCTGAGGAGCGAAGATTTCCAGGGTGGGCCCCCGGGGATGCCATACCCCGAGCAGCCAGTCGGCCCCGCTCCTAGCGCGCTGACGAGCAATGGAGTCTTCCCCGCGGCAGCCACCGCCCTCGCCTCGCCGTCGGTCGATGAAGAGCCGAGTTCGCCCTCCTCTGCTCGGGACTCGGAAACGGCCTGGCCTTCGCCTACTCCGTCGGGCAACTGCCTTCCGCCAGCCCCTTCCCTCGAATCCCCTTCTTCCATTTTAGACCCGATCAGGGGATTGGTCAGCCCAGCCCTGGGGTAGGAAGAGGGGTTGGGGTCGGTTCGGCTTCCGGTGCCCCCGCTCGGCCAAAGGTCCCCTCGCTTTGGAAGCAGAGGGTGCCGGGGTTATTTTCGGCTTGACGCCTAGTCCGGTCCCTGCCGGTTCCCGTGGAGGCCCGCGGTCAAAACCAGCTCCCCGGCTGTCGGAGCCGGAGCCCCGCAGCCCGAGCGGACGCACCGAGTCCCTCATGTAAGGGATAGCCGCCCCTACGGAACGGCCCGGACTGGGACCAGGCACCCCCAGGCGCCGAAGGGGTGGGTCGGCCGTGTTGCCGAAGCTTAGCCGGCGCTGATGACCGCAGCCCCTAACGATGCCCACAGGCGGGGGAGCCAAGGAGAGCACTAGGAAGACGTGGCGGGGTCGGACGGCTCAATTTCCAGGGTGGGACCCCGGGGGTTCAGTACCCCGGGCATCCGGTCGGTTTCGCCGGCGCGACCCCAAGCCTTCCACGGCCCCCTTCGTGGGTGCAGGGATACCGTGCAGGGTGCAGGCTTAGACGCCAATTCCCCAGAAGTTTTAGGGATAGGGTTTGTCCGGGCGCCACCGCAGCGACAACCTCGCAAGAAGCTCTCTTCCACAAAAGCACGGGCAACGTTCGTGTGCGAGTGTTGGTCTCCCATGGTCTACCGACTCCCCCGGGCGGCCCAAGCGTTACGCCCACGGCCGGGCCCTCGAGCAGGCGCACCCCTGGTGCCTCTCGTAAGGGAAGGCTACGGTCCTCAACCCCTCGTATGGCGGGGAGGGCGCATTTGAAACGCTAAAGGACGAGCCCTGTTCGGGACCTGGCGGGGATCCGCGGATTGGCGAGAGGGATGGGTCTGCCGTTGGTCAGAGGGGACGCACCCCTGGGACGCAGTTTGGCATTAGCGACCGATGGCCCATCTACGACCATGTACTCCGGGAGCGCCAAGGAGGACGCGGGTGGGCTTTGGGGGCAGACTCAATTTCCAGGGTCTGGGCGCCGGGGGTGCAATACCCTTAAGCGCTCATGTCGGTTTCGTCTGCCGCCCGCCTCTGGCCCGGCTCCTAGTGACGGGTGCTGTGAACGTGCGATCGTGCTTGCGGTTGAAGAGTTCAAAGGCTACCGCTGGGGATAACACGCCCGGGGAATTTAGAAACCCCCCCCTCCGCTACAATCTCTGCTTCTGCCGGACTCGGAGGGGAGCCGCCCCGGGGGCGACCGCTCCCTCTCCTCTTCCGCGGCGTGCCGCGCGCTTCGCCGTCAGCAGCGGAGCGAACCTTTTTCTCGGTCCGCAGCTCTTCAGGCGTAGGCGGGCAGCGCTAACAGGGTACACTGGGGACCACTCGACCGCAACCGCTCCTCCGACCGACGAGCATACCTACCGCGGATACGCCACGGTGGGTCTAAGCCTCGTCGCCGCCGCGAGGAGCAGGCGGGAGCCGTCCCTTTTCGTGCTGCGGAAATAAACCGTGGACACAGAGGTGTGTCTGCGCTCTCCGACCGGGCGGGGGGCGATTGGACTTGCCCGAGGGACACTAGGCGAGGCGCTGCCGCGGGAGCCGGAGCTCCGCGCTGGACGCTGCCGCCGCCGCCGCCGCCCCCCACCCACGGTACGGTGGAGTACGCCCGTTCCATACGCTTCGTAGCAAACCTCAGCCGAAGCAGAGAGTCCTACCGCTGTGGCAGGAGCGGGGCCGTGCGAGGACCACACTGGCACCGCGCTACACAACCTTAGGCAGAGGACCACAGCCGCTCACGGGGAGCGGGGGATTGATGCGCGACCAAGACTGAGGCTAAGGAACGCTTTACCATAAACCGGCCGGGGCCAATACCCCTGACCGAGCAAAGTGCCCTGCCCCGCCGGATCGCGCTGTGTCAGATCGATCAAAAGAGCGGAGAGCCGAGACTCTACCGCTGGGAGTTTGTGGAGAACGGCCTGGCTTGCGTCCCGTCCTCCCGCCCTCGACCTCACATGGCTAGCCTCACCCGCCGGGAGCCACCCCATTGGGGACCGTAGGGCGGAGAAGGGGTCTCCGCGTCCGGAATTTACTTGTGGAGAACGGCCTGGCTTACGTCCCGTCCTCCCGCCCTCGACCTCACATGGCTAGCCTCACCCGCCGGGCGCCACCCCATTGGGGACCGTAGGGCGGAGAAGGGGTCTCCGCGTCCGGAATTTACTTGTGGAGAACGGCCTGGCTTACGTCCCGTCCTCCCGCCCTCGACCTCACACGGCTAGCCTCACCCGCCGGGCGCCACCCCATTGGGGACCGTAGGGCGGAGAAGGGGTCTCCGCGTCCGGAATTTACTTGTGGAGAACGGCCTGGCTTACGTCCCGTCCTCCCGCCCTCGACCTCACATGGCTAGCCTCACCCGCCGGGCGCCACCCCATTGGGGACCGTAGGGCGGAGAAGGGGTCTCCGCGTACGGAATTTCTTGTGGAGAACGGCCTGGCTTACGTCCCGTCCTCCCATGGCTAGCCTCACCCGCCGGGCGCCACCCCATTGGGGACCGTAGGGCGGAGAAGGGGTCTCCGCGTCCGGAATTTCTTGTGGAGAACGGCCTGGCTTACGTCCCGTCCTCCCGCCCTCGACCTCACATGGCTAGCCTACCCCGCCGGGCGCCGCTCCATTGGGGATACGGTACGGCAAAGCGCGACGCCGCACGATGCCAACACTTTGTGCAAAAACCTGGCAGAGTCGACCAAAACCTCGCTTCTTTGACCGGTATTTTTGATGCTTTTCTCTGCCGCCGAAGGTGCACTGAGGGTCGGATCGCCCAAAATTTTTACCGGTCGTTTTGGTCTGCGGTTCTTCCGAGAGGTGCCCGCCTGACAGTTCTTTTTCAGCAGCCTCCGAAAGGCCATCCAGCGGGCAAGCCAGGGGTTGGCAGCCGCCGGCGGTGAGCCTTCCCCGGCCGGGGCAGACGGCTCCGACCGCAAAATTTTTTCGACTTTCGCCGAGGCCAAAACCCCATGCACTTTTAAAGCCTGCCCGCAGCGCCGTCTCCTGTCAGACGTCCCTTGCCGCCTGCGGTGGTCCTCGCCCGGCAGAGAGAAGCCGGAGTCGCCCCCTCTCCGGTTCTTTTTCACCATTCCGGAGCTCTGAAATCTGCCGGACACCGAGTGACCGAGGACGCTTCCAGGAGGGCGGCAGCGAGAGGCAGAGTGCCACCGGTCGGGTCGCCGGTTCTCCCACACTTTGAAAATTTTTCGCTTGTTCTGGTGGGATGGAGAGAGAGCGTGGCTTATGCGCCCTCTGCCCCGCGGTCCGCCCTGGCTGGCCTTACGCCGGTGGTTCGCCAGGCCACCGGCACCTTGTACGGCGGGGACGGCGTGGCTTATGCGCCCGTCAACCCACCTACTCGCCCCGGCTAGCCTTTTACCCGGAGGGCGCCACGCTCCGGGTACCAGTGAGCGGCACGAACCCAGTCATACCATGCCGCTCACCTCGCGCCCTCTCCGGCCTCCGCCGCGGAGACCTCCCGCTAGGACCTGCGGGGGGCGATTTCTGCCAAAATCTACAAAGTCCCCGATGGTTAAGGACGTAGACTGTTGAGCGGGACCTACACACTCTTGTAGCCGATGGGGCTCGCCATTTCCCGCAGAAAATGGACCACCTCCCGCAGAGGAACATGAAATGCCCCTTCCCGCGGGACCCGAAGGACCGCTCTGTCCGAGCAGGCCTCCAGGACCACGGCACGCAAAAGCGACTCAGTCCCGCTGGCATTACGGATCTGACTTTGTGCAAAAACCAGGCAGAGTCGACCAAAACCTCCCTTCTTTGACCGGTGTTTTTGTTGCTTTTCTCTGCCGCCGAAGGTGCACTGAGGATCGGATCGCCCAAAATTTTTACCGGTCGTTTTGGTCTGCGGTTCTTCCGAGAGGTGCCCGCCTGACAGTTCTTTTTCAGCAGCCTCCGAAAGGGCATCCAGCGGGCAAGCCAGGGGTTGGCAGCCGCCGGCGGTGAGCCTTCCCCGGCCGGGGCAGACAGCTCCGACCGCAAAATTTTTTCGACTTTCGCCGAGGCCAAAACCCCATGCACTTTTAAAGCCTGCCCGCAGCGCCGTCTCCTGGCAGACGTCCCTTGCCGCCTGCGGTGGTCCTCGCCCGGCAGAGAGAAGCCGGATTCGCCCTCTCACCGGTTCTTTTTCACCATTCCGGAGCTCTGAAATCTGCCGGACACCGAGTGACCGAGGACGCTTCCAGGAGGGCGGCAGCGAGAGGCAGAGTGCCACCGGTCGGGAAGCCGGTTCTCCCACACTTTGAAATTTTTTCGCTTGTTCTGGTGGGATGGAGAGAGAGCGTGGCTTATGCGCCCTCTGCCCCGCGGTACGCCCTTGGCTAGCCTTACGCCGGTGGTTCGCCAGGCCACCGGCACCTTGTACAGCGGGGACGGCGTGGCTTATGCGCCCTCTGCCCCGCGGTACGCCCTTGGCTAGCCTTACGCCGGTGGTTCGCCAGGCCACCGGCACCTTGTACGGCGGGGATGGCGTTGCTTATGCGCCCGTCAATCCACCTACTCGCCCCGGCTAGCCTTTTACCCGGAGGGCGCCACGCTCCGGGTAGCAGTGAGCGGCACGAGCCCAGTCATACCATGCCGCTCACCTCGCACCTTTTCCGGCCTCCGCCGCGGAGACCTCCCGCTCTGTTCTGCGGAGAGCGATTTTGGGCAAAATCTACAAAGTCCCCGATGGTTAAGGACGTAGACTGTTGAGCGGGACCTACACACTCTTGTAGCCGAAGGGGCTCGCCATTTCCCGCAGAAAATGGATCACCTCCCGCAGAGGAACATGAAATGCCCCTTCCCGCGGGACCCGAAGGACCACTCTGTCCGAGCAGGCTTCCAGGACCACGGCACGCAAGAGCGACTCAGTCCCGCTGGCATTACGGATCTGACTTAGTGCAAAAACCTGGCAGAGTCGACCAAAACTCCCCTTCTCTGACCGGTATTTTTGTTGCTTTTCTCTGCCGCCGAAGGTGCACTACGGGTCGGATCGCCCAAAATTTTTACCGGTCGTTTTGGTCTGCGGTTCTTCCGAGAGGTGCCCGCCTGACAGTTCTTTTTCAGCAGCCTCCGAAAGGCCATCCAGCGGGCAAGCCAGGGGTTGGCAGCCGCCGGAGGTGAGCCTTCCCCGGCCGGGGCAGACAGCTCCGACCGCATAATTTTTTCGACTTTCTCCGAGGCCAAAACCCCATGCACTTTTAAAGCCTGCCCGCAGCGCCGTCTCCTGTCAGACGTCCCCGCCGCCTGCGGTGGTCCTCGCCCGGCAGAGAGAAGCCGGAGTCGCCCTCTCTCCGGTTCTTTTTCACCATTCCGGAGCTCTTAAATCTGCCGTACTCCGAGTGACCGAGGACGCTTCCAGGACGGCGGCAGCGAGAGGCAGAGTGCAACCGGTCGGGAAGCCGGTTCTCCCACACTTTGAAAATTTTTCGCTTGTGCTGGTGGGATGGAGAGAGAGCGTGGCTTATGCGCCCTCTGCCCCGCGGTACGCCCTTGGCTAGCCTTACGCCGGTGGTTCGCCAGGCCACCGGCACCTTGTACGGCGGGGACGGCGTTGCTTATGCGCCCGTCATCCCACCTACTCGCCCCGGCTAGCCTTTTACCCGGAGGGCGCCACGCTCCGGGTAGCAGTGAGCGGCACGAGCCCAGTCATACCATGCCGCTCACCTCGCACCTTTTCCGGCCTCCGCCGCGGAGACCTCCCGCTAGGACATGCGGGGGGCGATCTTGACCAAAATCTACAAAGTCCCCGATGGTTAAGGACGTAGACTGTTGAGCGGGACCTACACACTCTTGTAGCCGAAGGGGCTCGCCATTTCCCGCAGAAAATGGATCACCTCCCGCAGAGGAACATGAAATGCCCCTTCCCGCGGGACCCGAAAGGACCGCCCTGTCCGAGCAGGCCTCCAGGACCACGGCACGCAAAAGCGACTCAGTCCCGCTGGCATTACGGATCTGACTTAGTGCAAAAACCTGGCAGAGTCGACCAAAACTCCCCTTCTCTGACCGGTATTTTTGTTGCTTTTCTCTGCCGCCGAAGGTGCACTACGGGTCGGATCGCCCAAAATTTTTACCGGTCGTTTTGGTCTGCGGTTCTTCCGAGAGGTGCCCGCCTGACAGTTCTTTTTCAGAAGCCTCCGAAAGGCCATCCAGCGGGCAAGCCAGGGGTTGGCAGCCGCCGGCGGTGAGCCTTCCCCGGCCGGGGCAGACAGCTCCGACCGCATAATTTTTTCGACTTTTGCCGAGGCCAAAACCCCATGCACTTTTAAAGCCTGCCCGCAGCGCCGTCTCCTGTCAGACGTCCCCGCCGCCTGCGGTGGTCCTCGCCCGGCAGAGAGAAGCCGGAGTCGCCCTCTCTCCGGTTCTTTTTCACCATTCCGGAGCTCTTAAATCTGCCGTACTCCGAGTGACCGAGGACGCTTCCAGGAGGGCGGCAGCGAGAGGCAGAGTGCCACCGGTCGGGAAGCCGGTTCTCCCACACTTTGAAAATATTTCGCTTGTGCTGGTGGGATGGAGAGAGAGCGTGGCTTATGCGCCCTCTGCCCCGCGGTACGCCCTGGCTAGCCTTACGCCGGTGGTTCGCCAGGCCACCGGCACCTTGTACGGCGGGGACGGCGTTGCTTATGCGCCCGTCATCCCACCTACTCGCCCCGGCTAGCCTTTTACCCGGAGGGCGCCACGCTCCGGGTAGCAGTGAGCGGCACGAGCCCAGTCATACCATGCCGCTCACCTCGCACCTTTTCCGGCCTCCGCCGCGGAGACCTCACGCTCTGTTCTGCGGAGAGCGATTTTGGGCAAAATCTACAAAGTCCCCGATGGTTAAGGACGTAGACTGTTGAGCGGGACCTACACACTCTTGTAGCCGAAGGGGCTCGCCATTTCCCGCAGAAAATGGATCACCTCCCGCAGAGGAACATGAAATGCCCCTTCCCGCGGGACCCGAAGGACCGCTCTGTCCGAGCAGGCCTCCAGGACCACGGCACGCAAAAGCGACTCAGTCCCGCTGGCATTACGGATCTGACTTAGTGCAAAAACCTGGCAGAGTCGACCAAAACTCCCCTTCTCTGACCGGTATTTTTGTTGCTTTTCTCTGCCGCCGAAGGTGCACTACGGGTCGGATCGCCCAAAATTTTTACCGGTCGTTTTGGTCTGCGGTTCTTCCGAGAGGTGCCCGCCTGACAGTTCTTTTTCAGCAGCCTCCGAAAGGGCATCCAGCGGGCAAGCCAGGGGTTGGCAGCCGCCGGCGGTGAGCCTTCCCCGGCCGGGGCAGAAAGCTCCGACCGCATAATTTTTTCGACTTTCGCCGAGGCCAAAAGCCCAGGCACTTAGAAAGCCTGCCCGCAGCGCCGCCTCCTGTCAGAGGTCCCCGCCGCCTGCGGTGGTCCTCGCCCGGCAGAGAGAAGCCGGAGTCGCCCTCTCTCCGGTTCTTTTTCACCATTCCGGAGCTCTTAAATCTGCCGTACTCCGAGTGACCGAGGACGCTTCCAGGAGGGCGGCAGAGAGAGGCAGAGTGCCACCGGTCGGGAAGCCGGTTCTCCCACACTTTGAAAATTTTTCGCTTGTGCTGGTGGGATGGAGAGAGAGCGTGGCTTATGCGCCCTCTGCCCCGCGGTACGCCCTGGCTAGCCTTACGCCGGTGGTTCGCCAGGCCACCGGCACCTTGTACGGCGGGGACGGCGTTGCTTATGCGCCCGTCAACCCACCTACTCGCCCCGGCTAGCTTTTTACCCGGAGGGCGCCACGCTCCGGGTAGCAGTGAGCGGCACGAGCCCAGTCATACCATGCCGCTCACCTCGCACCTTTTCCGGCCTCCGCCGCGGAGACCTCACGCTCTGTTCTGCGGAGAGCGATTTTGGGCAAAATCTACAAAGTCCCCGATGGTTAAGGACGTAGACTGTTGAGCGGGACCTACACACTCTTGTAGCCGAAGGGGCTCGCCATTTCCCGCAGAAAATGGATCACCTCCCGCAGAGGAACATGAAATGCCCCTTCCCGCGGGACCCGAAGGACCGCTCTGTCCGAGCAGGCCTCCAGGACCACGGCACGCAAAAGCGACTCAGTCCCGCTGGCATTACGGATCTGACTTAGTGCAAAAACCTGGCAGAGTCGACCAAAACTCCCCTTCTCTGACCGGTATTTTTGCTGCTTTTCTCTGCCGCCGAAGGTGCACTACGTGTCGGATCGCCCAAAATTTTTACCGGTCGTTTTGGTCTGCGGTTCTTCCGAGAGGTGCCCGCCTGACAGTTCTTTTTCAGCAGCCTCCGAAAGGGCATCCAGCGGGCAAGCCAGGGGTTGGCAGCCGCCGGCGGTGAGCCTTCCCCGGCCGGGGCAGACAGCTCCGACCGCATAATTTTTTCGAACTTCTCCGAGGTCAAAATCCCAGGCACTCCGACGGAAGGTCCGCCGCGCGTCTCCCGTCTGACGTCCCCGCCGCTCGCGGTGGTCCTCGCCCGGCAGGGAGCTGCCGGATTCGCCCTCTTACCGGTTCTTTTTCACCTTTCCGGAGCTCTGATATCTGCCGCACACACAGTGACCGAGGACGCTTCCAGGAGGGCGGCAGCGAGAGGCAGAGTGCCACCGGGCGGGTCCTCGGTTCTCCCACACTTAGAAAATTTTTGCGCTTGTGCTGGTGCGAGGACGTAGGTCTTTCGACCGGGGCAAGCCTGGAGGGCGGTAGCCGGGATTGGCGCCCTATTCCCGGCTAGCTCTCGGAGGCTTCACCCGGTTGGAGGTTGGAGCTCCGACTTCCATGGGCATGTTCCTCACCGGGACCTACGACCAAGTGTGGCCGAGGGACAGTGACACATTCCCGGGTAGCCTGAGTGGCTGCTCCCGCTGAGCTACTTCCATGGGCACTATTCCTCCCCGGGACTTGCCGCCAAGTCTTGGCCGGGGGACAGTGACACATTCCCGGGTAGCCTGAGTGGCTTCTCCCGCTGAGCTCTTACTTCCATGGGCATGTTCCTCACCGGGACCAACTACCAAGTGTGGCCGGGTTTCGAGCTCCAAACTCGGCTTGCACTTGGTCGCTTGGGGGGTCCCCTCCGCTCCGGGAAGGGCGCCCTCCAGCGGGCAGACGAGGGTACTTCTAGTCTGCCCGAGCTCCATGGGGCCCCTCTCGCCCCTAGGCTCCCCGCCCAGGGTTCCAGGGTCCCGGATAAAGCCACCCTGCCGAGTTCGGTATAGGGTACCGGGCCTGGCTGGAATCACGCCGGGATCGGTGAGACCTCCTCGGCCGCGGCTCAGCCTCCAAACTCCCTTTCGCGGTTCTCTTCCCTTCAACTTCCATGGGCATGTTCCACACCGGGACCTCCGACCAAGTGTGGCCGGGGAACAGTCACCCATGCCCGGGTAGCCTCAGCGGCTGCTCCCGCTGAGGTCAACTTGGAGGTTGGAGCTCCGACTTCCATGGGCACTATTCCTCCCCGGGACCTGCCGCCAAGTCTGGCCGGGGGACAGTGACACATTCCCGGGTAGCCCTGAGCGGCTGCTCCCGCTGAACTCTTACTTCCATGGGCATGTTCCTCATCAGGAACCAACGACCAAGTGTGGCCCAGGGACAGTGACACATTCCCGGTTAGCCTGAGTGGCTGCTCCCGCTGAGCTACTTCCATGAGCACTATTCCTCCCCGGGACCTGCCGCCAAGTCCGGCCGGGGGACAGTGACACATTCCCGGGTAGCCTGAGCGGCTGCTCCCGCTGAGCTACTTCCATGGGCACTATTCCTCCCCGGGACTTGCCGCCAAGTCTTGGCCGGGGGACAGTGACACATTGCCGGGTAGCCTGAGTGGCTGCTCCCGCTGAGCTCTTACTTCCATGGGCATGTTCCTCACCGGGACATACTACCAAGTGTGGCCGGGTTTCGAGCTCCAAACTCGGCTTGCACTTGGTCGCTTGGGGGTCCCCTCCGCTCCGGGAAGGGCGCCCTCCAGCGGGCAGACGAGGGTACTTCTAGTCTGCCCGAGCTCCATGGGGCCCCTCTCGCCCCTAGGCTCCCCGCCCAGGGTTCCAGGGTCCCGGATACAGCCACCCTGCCGAGTTCGGTATAGGGTACCGGGCCTGGCTGGAATCACGCCGGGATCGGTGAGACCTCCTCGGCCGCGGCTCAGCCTCCAAACTCCCTTTCGCGGTTCTCTTCCCTTCAACTTCCATGGGCATGTTCCACACCGGGACCTCCGACCAAGTGTGGCCGGGGAACAGTCACCCATGCCCGGGTAGCCTCAGCGGCTGCTCCCGCTGAGGTCAACTTGGAGGTTGGAGCTCCGACTTCCATGGGCACTATTCCTCCCCGGGACCTGCCGCCAAGTCTGGCCGGGGGACAGTGACACATTCCCGGGTAGCCCTGAGCGGCTGCTCCCGCTGAACTCTTACTTCCATGGGCATGTTCCTCATCAGGAACCAACGACCAAGTGTGGCCCAGGGACAGTGACACATTCCCGGTTAGCCTGAGTGGCTGCTCCCGCTGAGCTACTTCCATGAGCACTATTCCTCCCCGGGACCTGCCGCCAAGTCTGGCCGGGGGACAGTGACACATTCCCGGGTAGCCTGAGCGGCTGCTCCCGCTGAGCTACTTCCATGGGCACTATTCCTCCCCGGGACTTGCCGCCAAGTCTTGGCCGGGGGACAGTGACACATTGCCGGGTAGCCTGAGTGGCTGCTCCCGCTGAGCTCTTACTTCCATGGGCATGTTCCTCACCGGGACATACTACCAAGTGTGGCCGGGTTTCGAGCTCCAAACTCGGCTTGCACTTGGTCGCTTGGGGGTCCCCTCCGCTCCGGGAAGGGCGCCCTCCAGCGGGCAGACGAGGGTACTTCTAGTCTGCCCGAGCTCCATGGGGCCCCTCTCGCCCCTAGGCTCCCCGCCCAGGGTTCCAGGGTCCCGGATACAGCCACCCTGCCGAGTTCGGTATAGGGTACCGGGCCTGGCTGGAATCACGCCGGGATCGGTGAGACCTCCTCGGCCGCGGCTCAGCCTCCAAACTCCCTTTCGCGGTTCTCTTCCCTTCAACTTCCATGGGCATGTTCCACACCGGGACCTCCGACCAAGTGTGGCCGGGGAACAGTCACCCATGCCCGGGTAGCCTCAGCGGCTGCTCCCGCTGAGGTCAACTTGGAGGTTGGAGCTCCGACTTCCATGGGCACTATTCCTCCCCGGGACCTGCCGCCAAGTCTGGCCGGGGGACAGTGACACATTCCCGGGTAGCTTGAGCGGCTTCTCCCGCTGAACTCTTACTTCCATGGGCATGTTCCTCATCAGGAACCAACGACCAAGTGTGGCCCAGGGACAGTGACACATTCCCGGGTAGCCTCAGCAGCTGCTCCCGCTGAGCTACTTCCATGAGCACTATTCCTCCCCGGGACCTGCCGCCAAGTCTGGCCGGGGGACAGTGACACATTCCCGGGTAGCCTGAGCGGCTGCTCCCGCTGGGCTACTTCCATGGGCACTATTCCTCCCCGGGACCTGCCGCCAAGTCTGGCCGGGGGACAGTGACACATTCCCGGGTAGCCTGAGTGGCTGCTCCCGCTGAGCTCTTACTTCCATGGGCATGTTCCTCACCGGGACATACTACCAAGTGTGGCCGGGTTTCGAGCTCCAAACTCGGCTTGCACTTGGTCGCTTGGGGGGTCCCCTCCGCTCCGGGAAGGGCGCCCTCCAGCGGGCAGACGAGGGTACTTCTAGTCTGCCCGAGCTCCATGGGGCCCCTCTCGCCCCTAGGCTCCCCGCCCAGGGTTCCAGGGTCCCGGATACAGCCACCCTGTCGAGTTCGGTATAGGGTACCGGGCCTGGCTGGAATCACGCCGGGATCGGTGAGACCTCCTCGGCCGCGGCTCAGCCTCCAAACTCCCTTTCGCGGTTCTCTTCCCTTCAACTTCCATGGGCATGTTCCACACCGGGACCTCCGACCAAGTGTGGCCGGGGAACAGTCACCCAGGCCCGGGTAGCCTCAGCGGCTGCTCCCGCTGAGGTCAACTTGGAGGTTGGAGCTCCGACTTCCATGGGCACTATTCCTCCCCGGGACCTGCCGCCAAGTCTGGCCGGGGGACAGTGACACATTCCCGGGTAGCCTGAGCGGCTGCTCCCGCTGAACTCTTTAGTTCCATGGGCATGTTCCTCATCAGGAATCAACGACCAAGTGTGGCCGAGGGACAGTGACACATTCCCGGGTAGCCTCAGCAGCTGCTCCCGCTGAGCTACTTCCATGAGCACTATTCCTCCCCGGGACCTGCCGCCAAGTCTGGCCGGGGGACAGTGACACATTCCCGGGTAGCCTGAGTGGCTGCTCCCGCTGAGCTACTTCCATGGGAACTATTCCTCCCCGGGACTTGCCGCCAAGTCTTGGCCGGGGGACAGTGACACATTCCCGGGTAGCCTGAGTGGCTGCTCCCGCTGAGCTACTTCCATGGGAACTATTCCTCCCCGGGACTTGCCGCCAAGTCTTGGCCGGGGGACAGTGACACATTCCCGTGTAGCCTGAGTGGCTGCTCCCGCTGAGCTCTTACTTCCATGGGCATGTTCCTCACCGGGACATACTACCAAGTGTGGCCGGGTTTCGAGCTCCAAACTCGGCTTGCACTTGGTCGCTTGGGGGGTCCCCTCCGCTCCGGGAAGGGCGCCCTCCAGCGGGCAGACGAGGGTACTTCTAGTCTGCCCGAGCTCCATGGGGCCCCTCTCGCCCCTAGGCTCCCGGCCCAGGGTTCCAGGGTCGCGGATCCAGCCACCATGCGGAGTTCGGTTTGGGTACCGGGCCTGGCAGAAATCACGCCGGGATCGGTGAGCCCTCCTCGGCCGCGGCTTCGCGCAAAAACTCCCTTTCGCGGTTCTCTTCACTTCAACTTCCATGGACACGTTCCACACTTGGACCTACGACCAAGTGTGCCCGGGGAACAGTAACCCATGCCCGGGCAGCCTCAGCAAGTGCTCCGGCTGAGGTCAGTTTGGAGGTTTGAGCTCCGACTTCCATGGCCATGTTCCTCACCGGGACCTACGACCAAGCGTGGCCGGGTTTCGAGCTCCAAACTCGGCTTGCACTTGGTGGCCAAGGGGGTCCCCTCCGCTCCGGGAAGGGCGCCCTCCAGCGGGCAGACGAGGTTACTTCTAGTCTGCCCGAGCTCCATGGGGCATTATTCCTCCCCGGGACTTGCCGCCAAGTCTGGCCGGGGGACAGTGACACTTGGCCGGGTAGGCGAAGTGGCTTCTCCCGCTGACTTGCCCCTTTGGAAGTAGGAGCTCCTACTTCCATGGGCATTATTCCTCCCCGGGACTTGCCGCCAAGTCTGGCCGGGGGACAGTGACACTTGGCCGGGTAGGCGAAGTGGCTTCTCCCGCTGACTTGCCCCTTTGGAAGTAGGAGCTCCTACTTCCATGGGCATTATTCCTCCCCGGGACTTGCCGCCAAGTCTGGCCGGGGGACAGTGACACTTGGCCGGGTAGGCGAAGTGGCTTCTCCCGCTGACTTGCCCCTTTGGAAGTAGGAGCTCTTACTTCCATGGGCATTATACCTCTCGAAGACTTAGAGCCAAGTGAGCTCCTACTTCCATGGGCATTATTCCTCCCCGGGACTTGCCGCCAAGTCTGGCCGGGGGACAGTGACACTTGGCCGGGTAGGCGAAGTGGCTTCTCCCGCTGACTTGCCCCTTTGGAAGTAGGAGCTCTTACTTCCATGGGCATTATACCTCTCGAAGACGTAGAGCCAAGTGAGCTCCTACTTCCATGGGCATTATTCCTCCCCGGGACTTGCCGCCAAGTCTGGCCGGGGGACAGTGACACTTGGCCGGGTAGGCCAAGTGGCTTCTCCCGCTGACTTGCCCCTTTGGAAGTAGGAGCTCCTACTTCCATGGGCATTATTCCTCCCCGGGACTTGCCGCCAAGTCTGGCCGGGGGACAGTGACACTTGGCCGGGTAGGCGAAGTGGCTTCTCCCGCTGACTTGCCCCTTTGGAAGTAGGAGCTCCTACTTCCATGGGCATTATTCCTCCCCGGGACTTGCCGCCAAGTCTGGCCGGGGGACAGTGACACTTGGCCGGGTAGGCGAAGTGGCTTCTCCCGCTGACTTGCCCCTTTGGAAGTAGGAGCTCTTACTTCCATGGGCATTATACCTCTCGAAGACTTAGAGCCAAGTGAGCTCCTACTTCCATGGGCATTATTCCTCCCCGGGACTTGCCGCCAAGTCTGGCCGGGGGACAGTGACACTTGGCCGGGTAGGCGAAGTGGCTTCTCCCGCTGACTTGCCCCTTTGGAAGTAGGAGCTCCTACTTCCATGGGCATTATTCCTCCCCGGGACTTGCCGCCAAGTCTGGCCGGGGGACAGTGACACTTGGCCGGGTAGGCGAAGTGGCTTCTCCCGCTGACTTGCCCCTTTGGAAGTAGGAGCTCCTACTTCCATGGGCATTATTCCTCCCCGGGACTTGCCGCCAAGTCTGGCCGGGGGACAGTGACACTTGGCCGGGTAGGCGAAGTGGCTTCTCCCGCTGACTTGCCCCTTTGGAAGTAGGAGCTCCTACTTCCATGGGCATTATTCCTCCCCGGGACTTGCCGCCAAGTCTGGCCGGGGGACAGTGACACTTGGCCGGGTAGGCGAAGTGGCTTCTCCCGCTTACTTGCCCCTTTGGAAGTAGGAGCTCCTACTTCCATGGGCATTATTCCTCCCCGGGACTTGCCGCCAAGTCTGGCCGGGGGACAGTGACACTTGGCCGGGTAGGCGAAGTGGCTTCTCCCGCTGACTTGCCCCTTTGGAAGTAGGAGCTCTTACTTCCATGGGCATTATACCTCTCGAAGACTTAGAGCCAAGTGAGCTCCTACTTCCATGGGCATTATTCCTCCCCGGGACTTGCCGCCAAGTCTGGCCGGGGGACAGTGACAATTGGCCGGGTAGGCGAAGTGGCTTCTCCCGCTGACTTGCCCCTTTGGAAGTAGGAGCTCCTACTTCCATGGGCATTATTCCTCCCCGGGACTTGCCGCCAAGTCTGGCCGGGGGACAGTGACATGTGGCCGGATAGGCCAAGTGGCTTCTCCCGCTGACTTGCCCCTTTGGAAGTAGGAGCTCCTACTTCCATGGGCATTATTCCTCCCCGGGACCTACAGCCAAGAGTGGCCGGGGGACAGTGACACTTGGCCGGGTAGGCGAAGTGGCTTCTCCCGCTGACTTGCCCCTTTGGAAGTAGGAGCTCCTACTTCCATGGGCATTATTCCTCCCCGGGACTTGCCGCCAAGTCTGGCCGGGGGACAGCGACATGTGGCCGGATAGGCCAAGTGGCTTCTCCCGCTGACTTGCCCCTTTGGAAGTAGGAGCTCCTACTTCCATGGGCATTATTCCTCCCCGGGACCTACAGCCAAGAGTGGCCGGGGGACAGTGACACTTGGCCGGGTAGGCCAAGTGGCTTCTCCCGCTGACTTGCCCCTTTGGAAGTAGGAGCTCCTACTTCCATGGGCATTATTCCTCCCCGGGACTTGCCGCCAAGTCTGGCCGGGGGACAGTGACACTTGGCCGGGTAGGCGAAGTGGCTTCTCCCGCTGACTTGCCCCTTTGGAAGTAGGAGCTCCTACTTCCATGGGCATTATTCCTCCCCGGGACTTGCCGCCAAGTCTGGCCGGGGGACAGTGACACTTGGCCGGGTAGGCGAAGTGGCTTCTCCCGCTGACTTGCCCCTTTGGAAGTAGGAGCTCCTACTTCCATGGGCATTATTCCTCCCCGGGACTTGCCGCCAAGTCTGGCCGGGGGACAGTGACACTTGGCCGGGTAGGCGAAGTGGCTTCTCCCGCTTACTTGCCCCTTTGGAAGTAGGAGCTCCTACTTCCATGGGCATTATTCCTCCCCGGGACTTGCCGCCAAGTCTGGCCGGGGGACAGTGACACTTGGCCGGGTAGGCGAAGTGGCTTCTCCCGCTGACTTGCCCCTTTGGAAGTAGGAGCTCTTACTTCCATGGGCATTATACCTCTCGAAGACTTAGAGCCAAGTGAGCTCCTACTTCCATGGGCATTATTCCTCCCCGGGACTTGCCGCCAAGTCTGGCCGGGGGACAGTGACAATTGGCCGGGTAGGCGAAGTGGCTTCTCCCGCTGACTTGCCCCTTTGGAAGTAGGAGCTCCTACTTCCATGGGCATTATTCCTCCCCGGGACTTGCCGCCAAGTCTGGCCGGGGGACAGTGACATGTGGCCGGATAGGCCAAGTGGCTTCTCCCGCTGACTTGCCCCTTTGGAAGTAGGAGCTCCTACTTCCATGGGCATTATTCCTCCCCGGGACCTACAGCCAAGAGTGGCCGGGGGACAGTGACACTTGGCCGGGTAGGCGAAGTGGCTTCTCCCGCTGACTTGCCCCTTTGGAAGTAGGAGCTCCTACTTCCATGGGCATTATTCCTCCCCGGGACTTGCCGCCAAGTCTGGCCGGGGGACAGCGACATGTGGCCGGATAGGCCAAGTGGCTTCTCCCGCTGACTTGCCCCTTTGGAAGTAGGAGCTCCTACTTCCATGGGCATTATTCCTCCCCGGGACCTACAGCCAAGAGTGGCCGGGGGACAGTGACACTTGGCCGGGTAGGCCAAGTGGCTTCTCCCGCTGACTTGCCCCTTTGGAAGTAGGAGCTCCTACTTCCATGGGCATTATTCCTCCCCGGGACTTGCCGCCAAGTCTGGCCGGGGGACAGTGACACTTGGCCGGGTAGGCGAAGTGGCTTCTCCCGCTGACTTGCCCCTTTGGAAGTAGGAGCTCCTACTTCCATGGGCATTATTCCTCCCCGGGACCTACTGCCAAGTGTGGCCGGGGGACAGTGACATGTGGCCGGATAGGCCAAGTGGCTTCTCCCGCTGACTTGCCCCTTTGGAAGTAGGAGCTCCTACTTCCATGGGCATTATTCCTCCCCGGGACTTGCCGCCAAGTCTGGCCGGGGGACAGTGACACTTGGCCGGGTAGGCGAAGTGGCTTCTCCCGCTGACTTGCCCCTTTGGAAGTTGGAGCTCTTACTTCCATGGGCATTATACCTCTCGAAGACTTAGAGCCAAGTGAGCTCCTACTTCCATGGGCATTATTCCTCCCCGGGACTTGCCGCCAAGTCTGGCCGGGGGACAGTGACACTTGGCCGGGTAGGCGAAGTGGCTTCTCCCGCTGACTTGCCCCTTTGGAAGTAGGAGCTCCTACTTCCATGGGCATTATTCCTCCCCGGGACCTACTGCCAAGTGTGGCCGGGGGACAGTGACATGTGGCCGTATAGGCCAAGTGGCTTCTCCCGCTGACTTGCCCCTTTGGAAGTAGGAGCTCCTACTTCCATGGGCATTATTCCTCCCCGGGACTTGCCGCCAAGTCTGGCCGGGGGACAGTGACACTCGGCCGGGTAGGCGAAGTGGCTTCTCCCGCTGACTTGCCCCTTTGGAAGTAGGAGCTCCTACTTCCATGGGCATTATTCCTCCCCGGGACCTACTGCCAAGTGTGGCCGGGGAACAGTGACTCTTGGCCGGATAGGCCAAGTGGCTTCTCCCGCTGACTGGCCCTTTTGGAAGTAGGAGCTCCTACTTCCATGGGCATTATTCCTCCCCGGGACCTACAGCCAAGTGTGGCCGGGGAACAGTGACTCTTTGCCGGATAGGCCAAGTGGCTTCTCCCGCTGACTTGCCCCTTTGGAAGTAGGAGCTCCTACTTCCATGGGCATTATTCCTCCCCGGGACCTACAGCCAAGTGTGGCCGGGGAACAGTGACTCTTGGCCGGATAGGCCAAGTGGCTTCTCCCGCTGACTTGCCCCTTTGGAAGTAGGAGCTCTTACTTCCATGGGCAGTATACCTCTCGGGGACTTAGAGCCAAGTGTCTTCACCCTTTGGAGGTAGTAGCTCCTACTTCCATGTGCATTATTCCTCCCCGGGACATACTGCCAAGTGTGGCCGGGGAACAGTGACTCTTGGCCGGATAGGCCAAGTGGCTTCTCCCGCTGACTTGCCCCTATGGAAGTAGGAGCTCTTACTTCCATGGGCATTATTCCTCCCCGGGACCTACTGCCAAGTGTGGCCGGGGAACAGTGACTCTTGGCCGGATAGGCCAAGTGGCTTCTCCCGCTGACTTGCCCCTTTGGAAGTAGGAGCTCCCACTTCCATGGGCATTATTCCTCCCCGGGACCTACTGCCAAGTGTGGCCGGGGAACAGTGACTCTTGGCCGGATAGGCCAAGTGGCTTCTCCCGCTGACTTGCCCCTTTGGAGGTAGTAGCTCCTACTTCCATGGGCATTATTCCTCCCCGGGACCTACTGCCAAGTGTGGCCGGGGAACAGTGACTCTTGGCCGGATAGGCCAAGTGGCTTCTCCCGCTGACTTGCCCCTTTGGAAGTAGGAGCTCCTACTTCCATGGGCATTATTCCTCCCCGGGACCTACTGCCAAGTGTGGCCGGGGGACAGTGACATGTGGCCGGATAGGCCAAGTGGCTTCTCCCGCTGACTTGCCCCTTTGGAAGTAGGAGCTCCTACTTCCATGGGCATTATTCCTCCCCGGGACCTACAGCCAAGAGTGGCCGGGGGACAGTGACACTTGGCCGGGTAGGCGAGGTGGCTTCTCCCGCTGACTTGACCCTTTGGAAGTAGGAGCTCCTACTTCCATGGGCATTATTCCTCCCCGGGACTTGCCGCCAAGTCTGGCCGGGGGACAGTGACATGTGGCCGGATAGGCCAAGTGGCTTCTCCCGCTGACTTGCCCCTTTGGAAGTAGGAGCTCCTACTTCCATGGGCATTATTCCTCCCGGGGACTTGCCGCCAAGTCTGGCCGGGGGACAGTGACACTCGGCCGGGTAGGCGAAGTGGCTTCTCCCGCTGACTTGCCCCTTTGGAAGTAGGAGCTCCTACTTCCATGGGCATTATTCCTCCCCGGGACCTACTGCCAAGTGTGGCCGGGGGACAGTGACACTTGGCCGGGTAGGCGAAGTGGCTTCTCCCGCTGACTTGACCCTTTGGAAGTAGGAGCTCCTACTTCCATGGGCATTATTCCTCCCCGGGACCTCCTGCCAAGTGTGGCCGGGGAACAGTGACTCTTGGCCGGATAGGCCAAGTGGCTTCTCCCGCTGACTTGCCCCTTTGGAAGTAGGAGCTCCTACTTCCATGGGCATTATTCCTCCCCGGGACCTACAGCCAAGTGTGGCCGGGGAACAGTGACTCTTTGCCGGATAGGCCAAGTGGCTTCTCCCGCTGACTTGCCCCTTTGGAAGTAGGAGCTCCTACTTCCATGGGCATTATTCCTCCCCTCGACCTACAGCCAAGTGTGGCCGGGGAACAGTGACTCTTTGCCGGATAGGCCAAGTGGCTTCTCCCGCTGACTTGCCCCTTTGGAGGTAGTAGCTCCTACTTCCATGGGCATTATTCCTCCCCGGGACATACTGCCAAGTGTGGCCGGGGAACAGTGACTCTTTGCCGGATAGGCCAAGTGGCTTCTCCCGCTGACTTGCCCCTTTGGAGGTAGTAGCTCCTACTTCCATGGGCATTATTCCTCCCCGGGACCTACAGCCAAGAGTGGCCGGGGAACAGTGACTCTTGGCCGGATAGGCCAAGTGGCTTCTCCCGCTGACTTGCCCCTTTGGAAGTAGGAGCTCCTACTTCCATGGGCATTATTCCTCCCCGGGACCTACTGCCAAGTGTGGCCGGGGAACAGTGACTCTTGGCCGGATAGGCCAAGTGGCTTCTCCCGCTGACTTGCCCCTATGGAAGTAGGAGCTCTTACTTCCATGGGCAGTATACCACTCGGGGACTTAGAGCCAAGTGTCTTCACCCTTTGGAGGTAGTAGCTCCTACTTCCATGGGCATTATTCCTCCCCGGGACATACTGCAAATTGTGGCCGGGGAACAGTGACTCTTGGCCGGATAAGCCAAGTGGCTTCTCCCGCTGACTTGCCCCTTTGAAGGTAGTAGCTCCTACTTCCATGGGCATTATTCCTCCCCGGGACCTACAGCCAAGAGTGGCCGGGGAACAGTGACTCTTGGCCGGATAGGCCAAGTGGCTTCTCCCGCTGACTTGCCCCTTTGGAAGTAGGAGCTCTCACTTCCATGGGCAGTATACCTCTCGGGGACTTAGAGCCAAGTGTCTTCGCCCTTTGGAGGTAGGAGCTCTTACTTCCATGGGCATTATTCCTCTCCGGGACTTACAGCCAAGTGTGGCCGGGGAACAGTGACACTTGGCCGGGTAGGCCAAGTGGCTGCTCCCGCTGACTTGCCCCTTTTGAAGTAGGAGCTCCTACTTCCATGGGCATTATTCCACCCCGGGACCTACAGCCAAGTGTGGACGGGGGACAGTGACATGTGGCCGGATAGGCCAAGTGGCTTCTCCCGCTGACTTGCCCCTTTGGAAGTAGGAGCTCCTACTTCCATGGGCATTATTCCTCCCCGGGACCTACTGCCAAGTGTGGCCGGGGAACAGTGACTCTTGGCCGGGTAGGCCAAGTGGCTTCTCCCGCTGACTTGCCCCTTTGGAAGTAGGAGCTCCTACTTCCATGGGCATTATTCCTCTCCGGGACCTACTGCCAAGTGTGGCCGGGGAACAGTGACTCTTGGCCGGATAGGCCAAGTGGCTTCTCCCGCTGACTTGCCCCTTTGGAAGTAGGAGCTCTTACTCCCATGGGCAGTATACCTCTCGGGGACTTAGAGCCAAGTGTCTTCACCCTTTGGAGGTAGTAGCTCCTACTTCCATGGGCATTATTCCTCCCCGGGACCTACTGCCAAGTGTGGCCGGGGAACAGTGACTCTTGGCCGGATAGGCCAAGTGGCTCTTCTCCCGCTGACTTGCCCCTTTGGAAGTAGGAGCTCCTACTTCCATGGGCATTATTCCTCCCCGGGACCTACAGCCAAGTGTGGCCGGGGAACAGTGACTCTTGGCCGGATAGGCCAAGTGGCTTCTCCCGCTGACTTGCCCCTTTGGAAGTAGGAGCTCTTACTTCCATGGGCATTATACCTCTCGGGGACTTAGAGCCAAGTGTCTTCACCCTTTGGAGGTAGGAGCTCCTACTTCCATGGGCATTATTCCTCCCCGGGACCTACTGCCAAGTGTGGCCGGGGAACAGTGACTCTTGGCCGGATAGGCCAAGTGGCTTCTCCCGCTGACTTGCCCCTATTGAAGTAGGAGCTCTTACTTCCATGGGCATTATTCCTCCCCGGGACCTACTGCCAAGTGTGGCCGGGGAACAGTGACTCTTGGCCGGATAGGCCAAGTGGCTTCTCCCGCTGACTTGCCCCTTTGGAAGTAGGAGCTCTTACTTCCATGGGCATTATTCCTCCCCGGGACCTACTGCCAAGTGTGGCCGGGGAACAGTGACTCTTGGCCGGATAGGCCAAGTGGCTTCTCCCGCCGACTTGCCCCTTTGGAAGTAGGAGCTCCCACTTCCATGGGCATTATTCCTCCCCGGGACATACTGCCAAGTGTGGCCGGGGAACAGTGACTCTTGGCCGGATAGTCCAAGTGGCTTCTCCCGCTGACTTGCCCCTTTGGAAGTAGGAGCTCCTACTTCCATGGGCATTATTCCTCCCCGGGACCTACAGCCAAGAGTGGCCGGGGGACAGTGACATGTGGCCGGATAGGCCAAGTGGCTTCTCCCGCTGACTTGCCCCTTTGGAAGTAGGAGCTCCTACTTCCATGGGCATTATTCCTCCCCGGGACCTACTGCCAAGTGTGGCCGGGGAACAGTGACTCTTGGCCGGATAGGCCAAGTGGCTTCTCCCGCTGACTTGCCCCTATGGAAGTAGGAGCTCTTACTTCCATGGGCATTATTCCTCCCCGGGACCTACTGCCAAGTGTGGCCGGGGAACAGTGACTCTTGGCCGGATAGGCCAAGTGGCTTCTCCCGCTGACTTGCCCCTTTGGAAGTAGGAGCTCTCACTTCCATGGGCAGTATACCTCTCGGGGACTTAGAGCCAAGTGTCTTCACCCTTTGGAGGTAGGAGCTCTTACTTCCATGGGCATTATTCCTCTCCGGGACCTACAGCCAAGTGTGGCCGGGGAACAGTGACACTTGGCCGGATAGGCCAAGTGGCTGCTCCCGCTGACTTGCCCCTTTGGAAGTAGGAGCTCCTACTTCCATGGGCATTATTCCACCCCGGGACCTACAGCCAAGTGTGGCCGGGGGACAGTGACATGTGGCCGGATAGGCCAAGTGGCTTCTCCCGCTGACTTGCCCCTTTGGAAGTAGGAGCTCCTACTTCCATGGGCATTATTCCTCCCCGGGACCTACTGCCAAGTGTGGCCGGGGAACAGTGACTCTTGGCCGGGTAGGCCAAGTGGCTTCTCCCGCTGACTTGCCCCTTTGGAAGTAGGAGCTCCTACTTCCATGGGCATTATTCCTCCCCGGGACCTACTGCCAAGTGTGGCCGGGGAACAGTGACTCTTGGCCGGGTAGGCCAAGTGGCTTCTCCCGCTGACTTGCCCCTTTGGAAGTAGGAGCTCTTACTCCCATGGGCAGTATACCTCTCGGGGACTTAGAGCCAAGTGTCTTCACCCTTTGGAGGTAGTAGCTCCTACTTCCATGGGCATTATTCCTCCCCGGGACCTACTGCCAAGTGTAGCCGGGGAACAGTGACTCTTGGCCGGATAGAACTAGTGGCTTCTCCCGCTGACTTGCCCTTTGGAAGTAGGAGCTCCTACTTCCATGGGCATTATTCCTCCCCGGGACCTACTGCCAAGAGTGGCCGGGGAACAGTGACTCTTGGCCGGATAGGCCAAGTGGCTTCTCCCGCTGACTTGCCCCTTTGGAAGTAGGAGCTCCTACTTCCATGGGCATTATTCCTCCCCGGGACCTACTGCCAAGTAAGGCCGGGGAACAGTGACTCTTGGCCGGATAGAACTAGTGGCTTCTTCCGCTGACTTGCCCCTTTGGAAGTAGGAGCTCCTACTTCCATGGGCATTATTCCTCCCCGGGACCTACAGCCAAGCTTGGCCGGGGGACAGTGACATGTGGCCGGATAGGCCAAGTGGCTTCTCCCGCTGACTTGCCCTTTGGAGGTAGGAGCTCTTACTTCCATGGGCATTATTCCTCTCCGGGACCTACAGCCAAGTGTGGCCGGGGAACAGTGAAACTTGGCCGAATAGGCCAAGTGGCTGCTCCCGCTGACTTGCCCCTTTGGAAGTAGGAGCTCCTACTTCCATGGGCATTATTCCTCCCCGGGACCTATAGCCAAGTGTGGCCGGGGGACGGTGACATGTGGCCGGATAGGCCGAGCGGCTTCTCCCGCTGACGTCATCGCTTTGGAAGTAGGAGCTCCTACTTCCCATGGGCTTGTTCCTCCCCGGGACTTGCCGCCAAGTCTGGCCGGGGGACAGTGACATGTGGCCGGATAGGCCAACTGGCTGCTCCCGCTGAGCCCCTACTTCCATGGGCTTGTTCGTCCCCCGGGACTTGCCGCCAAGTCTGGCCGGGGAACAGTGACATGCCGCCGGATACGGCCGAGCGGCTGCTCCCGCTGACGTCATCGCTTTGGAAGTAGGAGCTCCTACTTCCATGGGCTTGTTCCTCCCCGGGACTTGCCGCCAAGTCTGGCCGGGGGACAGTGACATGTGGCCGGATAGGCCAACTGGCTGCTCCCGCTGAGCCCCTACTTCCATGGGCTTGTTCGTCCCCGGGACTTGCCGCCAAGTCTGGCCGGGGAACAGTGACATGCCGCCGGATACGGCCGAGCGGCTGCTCCCGCTGACGTCATCACTTTGGAAGTCGGAGCTCCTACTTCCATGGGCTTGTTCCTCCCCGGGACTTGCCGCCAAGTCTGGCCGGGGGACAGTGACATGTGGCCGGATAGGCCAACTGGCTGCTCCCGCTGAGCCCCTACTTCCATGGGCTTGTTCGTCCCCGGGACTTGCCGCCAAGTCTGGCCGGGGAACAGTGACATGCCGCCGGATACGGCCGAGCGGCTGCTCCCGCTGACGTCATCACTTTGGAAGTCGGAGCTCCTACTTCCATGGGCTTGTTCCTCCCCGGGACTTGCCGCCAAGTCTGGCCGGGGGACAGTGACATGTGGCCGGATAGGCCAACTGGCTGCTCCCGCTGAGCCCCTACTTCCATGGGCTTGTTCGTCCCCGGGACTTGCCGCCAAGTCTGGCCGGGGAACAGTGACATGCCGCCGGATACGGCCGAGCGGCTGCTCCCGCTGACGTCATCACTTTGGAAGTCGGAGCTCCTACTTCCATGGGCTTGTTCCTCCCCGGGACTTGCCGCCAAGTCTGGCCGGGGGACAGTGACATGTGGCCGGATAGGCCAACTGGCTGCTCCCGCTGAGCCCCTACTTCCATGGGCTTGTTCGTCCCCGGGACTTGCCGCCAAGTCTGGCCGGGGAACAGTGACATGCCGCCGGATACGGCCGAGCGGCTGCTCCCGCTGACGTCATCACTTTGGAAGTCGGAGCTCCTACTTCCATGGGCTTGTTCCTCCCCGGGACTTGCCGCCAAGTCTGGCCGGGGGGACAGTGACATGTGGCCGGATAGGCCAACTGGGCTGCTCCCGCTGAGCCCCTACTTCCATGGGCTTGTTCGTCCCCGGGACTTGCCGCCAAGTCTGGCCGGGGAACAGTGACATGCCGCCGGATACGGCCGAGCGGCTGCTCCCGCTGACGTCATCACTTTGGAAGTCGGAGCTCCTACTTCCATGGGCTTGTTCCTCCCCGGGACTTGCCGCCAAGTCTGGCCGGGGGACAGTGACATGTGGCCGGATAGGCCAACTGGCTGCTCCCGCTGAGCCCCTACTTCCATGGGCTTGTTCGTCCCCGGGACTTGCCGCCAAGTCTGGCCGGGGAACAGTGACATGCCGCCGGATACGGCCGAGCGGCTGCTCCCGCTGACGTCATCACTTCGGAAGTCCACGGAGCTCCTACTTCCGCTTCCTCCCGGGGACTTGCCGCCAAGTCTGGCCGGGGGACAGTGACATGTGGGCCGGATAGGCCAACTGGCTGCTCCCGCTGGAGCCCTACTTCCATGGGGCTTGTTCGTCCCCCGGGACTTGCCGCAAGTCTGGCGGGGAACAGTGACATGCCGCCGGATACGGCCGAGCGGCTGCTCCGCTGACTTCATCACTTCGG